>NC_068981.1:57412781-57414944 GCF_001194135.2 Octopus bimaculoides | reverse complement strand
ATATATATATATATATATACCCTAATTGAGGATAATGGAGCAGGTAAAATCCAGGATACACATTTTTCCAGCTAGCAGAACCTCAGAAGTAGTAATTATCCAAATGAGGGGTACTCTACTAGCTACTGATCAGGCCAAAGATACCTTAGTCAAATGAAGGTTACATTGTCATCAAGGGATACCAAATTAACTTGGAGTTAACTCACAATCCCTTGACGACAGTGTAACCTTCATTTAACTATAGTATTTTTGGTCTGATGAGTAGCTAGTGGAGTATCCCTCATTGAGTAATTACTACTTCTGAGGTTCTGCTTGCTAGGAAACATTTGTAGCCTGGATTTTACTTGCTCCATTATCCTCAATTTGGGGGGGGGGGGGCGTGTCTGTATGTATGTATGTATGTATGTATGTATGCATGTATATTAAGTGTATAATTTGGATTTTTATTTGCATTCATAACAATCCTAGTTGCTAACCTTGAACTATAAAAGAACATTTTTCCACTTAATGAACTTCGATATGGAAAAAACCTACAACGTCAATAAACTATTGTTGTTCATGAAAGTTGTTTTTTATGCCTACTATTAACTTCCTACGCCTATGTGGTCAGCAAAGGGACAGGCAGAGAGAGCCAGAAAGACGGCAGAGAAAGGCTCTGGATGAAAAGTTATCGGGACACGACTTCGCCTACTACTTTCTAAGATGAATGACACACACACAGACACAGAACATATTCAGTTCTAACACATCACATTCACAGATGTACCCTGTTTTTATTCCTCTCAACTCGTAGCAGTTGACGACAAATACATGTAGTGAAGAACTGTGTATACCAACAACAAATGCAAGTACAGTAAATAAATTATTTAAACTATAAATCGATGTCATTCAATTATTTACTTTGAAGGCATCCACATGCCTATCGCATCTGTTTACCTCAACACCTTCTGATACACCTTTAACCACTACACCTACTCCTAACTTCCTATACCTAGATCCTTGGATCTTACAGTTACGCACCAGTTTCTACCCTGGTAACTGTTTATTGAATTTTGTGTGTTAACTGTAAACAAAGGAAAATTCACTCATCCATTTATATATATATATATATATATATATATATACCATCATCATCATCGTTTAAGGTCCGCTTTCCATGCTAGCATGAGTTGGACGATTTGACTGAGGAGTAGCAAGCCAGAAGACTGCACCAGGCTCCAATCTGATCTGGCAGAGTTTCTACAGCTGGAAGCCCTTCCTAACACCAACCACTCCGAGAGTGTAGTGGGTGCTTTTACGTGCCACCTGTATGGGAGCCAGTCCAGCGGCACTGGCAATGACCTCGCTCAAATGATTTTCTAATGTGCCACCAGCACGAGTGCCAGAAGGCTACGCTGGTAACGATCATGCTCAAATGGTGCTATTTACGGGCCACTAGCACAGAAGCCAGACAGCTGCTCTGGCAATGAACACGCTTGGACAGTGCTGTTAGTGCTCCATTGGCGCAGGTGCCAGTCAACGAATATGGTTCAATTATGATTTCGATTTCACTTGCCCCAACAGGTCTTCGCAAGCAGAGTTTAGTGTCCTATGAAGGAGAGATTGGAATGGTTGCCAGTCATCAGATTGGATTCGATTTTAATTTCAGATTTCAAATTCACTTGCCTCAACAGGGCTTTGCAAGCAGAATTTAGTGTCCAATGAAGTAAAAATACGAATAAGTGAGCTGGCTACACTTCTGGCAGAGGCCACAGATTATGCTCTCACTTGGCTTGCTGGGTCTTCTTACGTACTGCATATTTCCAAAGGTCCTGGTCACAAGTCATTGCTTCGGTGAGGCCTAAAGTTCAAAGGTCGTGCTTCACCACCTCATCCCAGGTCTTCCAGGGTCTACCTCTTCCACAGGTACCCTCAACCGCTAGGCTGTGGCACTTTTTCACACAGCTATCCTCATCCATTCTTGCCACATGACCATACCAATGCAATCGTCTCTCTTGCACACCACAACTGATGCTTCTTAGGTCTAAGTTTTCTCTCAAGGTACTTACACTCTGTCTAGTATGCACACTGACATTACACATCCATCGGAGCATACTGGCATCATTCCTTGCGAGCTTACGCATGTCCTCAGCAGTCACAGCCCATGTTTCACTGCCATGAAGC
>NC_068981.1:57412581-57412771 GCF_001194135.2 Octopus bimaculoides | reverse complement strand
GTCCTCAGCAGTCACAGCCCATGTTTCACTGCCATGAAGCATGGCTGTTCATGCACATGCGTCATACAGTCTGCCTTTTACTCTGAGCGAGAGGCCCTTTCTCACCAGCAGAGGTAAGAGCTCTCTGAACTTTGCTCAGACTATTCTTATTCTAGCAGCTACACTTTCAGTGCACCTTCCCCCACTACTA
>NC_068981.1:57411937-57412571 GCF_001194135.2 Octopus bimaculoides | reverse complement strand
TTCACTCTAAGGCCCTTCAATTCTAGTCCTTGCTTCCACACCTGAAACTTATTTTCTAGTTCTGATAGTGACTCAGCAATTAGGGCAAGGTCATCAACATAGAGGAGCTCCCAGGGGCATCCTGTCTTGAATTCCTGTGTTATTGCCTAGAGGACTATGATAAATAGGAGGGGGCTGAGGACTGAACCTTGGTGGACCTCTACCTCTACCCAGAATTCTTCACTGTACTCGTTGCCAACCCTCACCTTACTGACAGTGTCCTTGTACATGGCTTGCACAACTCTAACCACTCATCTATCCCTAGTTTCCTCATTGACCACCAGATAAGGGATCAGGGTCCCTGTCAAAGGCTTTCTCCATGTCAACGAAAGCCAGGTACAGAGGTTTATCTTTGGCTAGGTATTTCTCCTGCAGCTGTCTTACCAGAAATATAGCATCAGTGGTGCTTTTCCCTGGAACGAACCCAAACTGCATCTCATCTAAACTGACTCTTTCCCTAATTTGTTGAGCTATGACCCTCTCAGTGACCTTCATTACCTGGTCCAACAACTTGATACCTCTGTAATTGTTTGTGTCTAAAGTGTCACCTTTGTAGCAGTTGACTATGGTGCTGCTACACCAGTCATTGGGTATG
>NC_068981.1:57400104-57411228 GCF_001194135.2 Octopus bimaculoides | reverse complement strand
ATATATATATATATATATATTTAATTTAATTAGAGGATATATTGACCTTGTGAAAGGATGGTTGCATCCAAGGAAATGTACAAATTTGTGATTAAATTATTGAGTATTAATTGAAACGACTGTAAGAAGTGAAGATGACCAATTTGTTAATAAACAATTATTAACTTTCTTATCTCCATTTTCATTTTTTCTTATATATATATATATATATATATATATATGCACACAAACACACATATACACTATATCATCATCATCATCATCATCGTTTAACGTCCGCTTTCCATGCTAGCATGGGTTGGACGATTTGACTGAGGACTGGTGAAACCGGATGGCAACACCATATATATATAATTAATAATATCAGGGTAATAAAAATTTTAGAAATTTTTTACTACCAGTGGCCTAGCATGTAGAAACATTAGTCAATAGACTATATACCATTCATATAAATACAGTGTACATTTAAACATATAAGAGGTATCCATCATAGGATTCTTGGTACATTAGAAGGAACAACCAAAATCCAAACCACTATTAGGGATAAACTTCGAAGGGAATGAAAAATAAAGACATTTACCATCTATCTCCTGGACCATGGTTTCTGACTTTTTTTTAGCAGATAAAATAATTTGCTAGATGAAGTCTTCATCAACAGGTACTCCTAGATTAAACATGTAAGTATGAGGCAATCCAGCATGCGCCCCATGCTTATACATTATAATTTTTCAAATCCACCGTGCAAGCGCAGTTTTTTGTCAGCAACAAATAAAATAATGCCAGTGTTACTTTGAAAATTTTCCAGAAAAAATTATCAATAATTAATAATATCAGGGTGATAAAATTTTTTTAAACTTCTACTACCAGTGGCCTAGCGTGCAGAATAATATATAGTCTATTGACTAATTTTTCTACACGCTAGGCCACTGGTAGTAGAAATTCAAAAAATTTTTATTACCCTGATATTATTATTTATTGATAATTTTTTCTGGAAAACTTTTGAAGTAATGCTGGCATTATTTTATTTGCTGCCGACAAAAAACTGCGCTTGCACGGTGGATTTGAAAAATTATAATGTATAAGCATGGGGCACATGCTGGATTGCTCATACTTATATGTTTAATCTAGGAGTACCTGTTGATGAAGACTTCATCTAGCAAATTATTTTATTTGCTAAAAAAAAGTCAGAAACCATGGTCCAGGAGATAGATAGTATATGTTTTTATTTTTCATTCCCTTTGAAGTTTATCCCTAACAATGGTTTGGATTTTGACTGTTCCTTCTAGCGTGCCAGGAATCCTATGACCGGATATCTCTTATGTGTTTAAATGTACACTGTATATATATATATATATATACATACATACATACATACAAAAATTCATACAAAGCAATGTAACTACACATGTGCTGTTGGTAATCTTTTCCTTCTTTGGACTTTTCCCTTTCCGATGACGAGCTATGCTTGAAACATCAAACTCTCTCTTTTCACTGAGCGTCAAGCTAATACATTCCTTGTGCACGTCCTCTTGTTGTCCATCAATTTTACTAATTTATTTGAATTGATTGTTTATTTCAAAGGTTCACAACCCATTTTGGCCAAAGGCTCCTTTTGACCCTTGGAGTCACAAATGCACCTCCACCGAAAATATTTTTATTTTTCAATATACTACTTATTTTGATATCAGCAGATAATGGTTAAAAAATAAAGGACGTTGTTTTACATATGCTCTTGTATGCAGTTGGGAGTACAGATGTACAAATTGAAATAATGAATTACAAGTTTGGTAATTGCGTTTATTTCCACCACGTGATTCTTATGAGATCAGTGTGTTGTCTATCGAAAAGTGCTCTTTGGTACAAGTAAATGCCAGTGAAATCATTTCAAATCTTTCCAATTTCCCTTATTGAATCAGCTAGAACTTGTGCAACAATCTGACATATAAGTTATTGTCACCCAGGAAGAGGATTTTTTATGCTCAAGAGAGAGAGAGAGAGAGTGTATTTGATAGAAATTATTGAAATACATATGTACTTCATATGAGTAGCAAATTGTGGAGGATGGTATTCACTGTACTTGGATCTAATTAGTTTGAGTCACAAAATCAGCCCCCTTTTAAAATGAGGTAAAAAAATCTGAAAATTTGTCATATTAAACATTCATATCTTAGTCAGGATCTAGTTTGTGTCATTCATAAAAACTGCATTTTTTAAAAAGGAAGTAAAAAATCTGAAAATTGGTTATTTTGATGCAGTTTTCAAAGCCATGAACGTCTGGCAAAAAAATTTGACACACACAAAACTCTTTTTTTTTATCCATGGTTTTAAAATACGGACAGTCCAGATCTACCATTCATTTCTCTTTATGATTTCCAAATAATTTTTTGAATACTTCAAAATGAAAATTGTGTAAATATGTGTGCCAGAAACATCATCATCATCATCATCGTTTAACGTCCGCTTTCCATGCTAGCATGGGTTGGACGATTTGACTGAGGACTGGTGCAACCGGATGGCTACACCAGGCTCCAATCTAATTTGGCAGAGTTTCTACAGCTGGATGCCCTTCCTAATGCCAACCACTCAGAGAGTGTAGTAACAGTAGTTAAAAATTAAAGAAATAGATTTTTGGGAGATCTCTTATTATGACTGACTTTTATTCCATTATTCTAATATTTTCTGAAACTTATACATGTATAACTGCATACAGAAACATACAAATATATACACACACACATACATTTTTACAGAGTTAGTTTCATATACATCCTTGTATATATACATGGGTTGGACAAAATATTGGAAACACCTAGCATCATAATTTTGAAATATCTATAAAATGGTCAAGAGCTTGTTTATTTTTATGTTTTTTTATCTATTATTAGTGTTGCTTAATATGTTTTGCTAAAATTGCTATTTCTTTTCAGATATCATCAGTAAAAGGTAATTAAAATTCATTAAAATGACAGATCTATAAGACTTTCAAAGAGGCCAAATTGTTGGTGCTTGTATGACAGGAGCTAGTGTAATGTAAATAGCTGAAATGTTTGGTGTATCAAGAAGTACTGTCTCGAAAGTAATGACAGCCTTTGAGAAAGAAAGAAAAACCTCCTTGTTGAAACAAACCCCAGAAGAAAACCAAAACTTTCAGAGAGGGACCGTCGGACTCTTACGCAAATTTTTAGAAAGGATCACAAAAGTACAGCTCCCAAAATTACTGCAAAGCTTAATGACCATCGAGAGAACCCAGTTTTCACAAAAACTGTTATCCGGGAGCTTCACAAAGCCAGATTTCATGGGAGGGCTGCAATCAGAAAACCACTACTTTCAAAAACAAACATTGCAAAGCATTTAGAGTGGAGTAAAAACCTACAAAATTGGTCCCTAAAGCAGTGGAAGAATGTTATTTTCTTGGACGAGTCATCCTTTACCTCATATCTGACCACCGGCCAAGTATATGTGTGGAGACAGCCAAAAGAAGCATTTGACCCAAACTGCCTTCTTCCAAATGTTAAACATGGAGGAGAATCTGTGATGATGTAGGGGACTATGTCTTTATTGATCTTGTGATTTAAAACCTATAATGTACCTCTTAGTTTATAATCAGTGCATAGTTAGCATGTTCTACAGTATTAATATTCCTTTAGTTACTACAGGTTATCAGTCATTATAGATACAAGTTAAATAAGTAAATAAACAATTTTTAGTTTTAAATACCTGAACTATTATATATTTTCTATAAATCTTCTCTATTGATGTTACTAAATTGGTATATATACTTCATCATGATTTTTAGTGATTAAGCTATCTTATATCCTTTTCTGTGATTTTCTACCCTACCTGATCATTTTAATACTTTTTAATACTTTATTGTTGCCTTTAGATAAACCTAAATTTTTGTACCCCTATAAATTCATACTTAGCTTATATAAAACAATATGGGTATCTTCACAACTTAGAATTAAACTGCTTAGATTATAATTTAATTAATTTATAGTAAATTTGTTCTTTCACCTCAATGCTAAATCTTCTTGATAACCTAAATTTTAACTTTATACAATATGGATGTATTGTTTAAAATAGTTTTAGTAATTAAGTCTTTTATCCCTTTCTTAAAGTGTTCAGTCCTCCTGATCTTAGTATTTATAATTGGCTTTATAGAAGCAGCTCTTCTAATTAAGTACCCCTAAGAAACTGTAATATCATGTATGGATTAACACTAATAACTTTTAAAATTTATATTATACCTCTTAATTTAATTTGATATTAGTTTATAATCAGCATGTCCTTTTAACAACAATTATTCTTTTAACCAATACCAGGTTTCAGTCTTGATTTAAATAAGCTAAATAAGTTAATTAACGATTTTTAGCTCATAATACTTAAATTATTATATATTTTCTATAAATATTCTCTATTGAAGTTAATAAGGTAAAGATATTTTATTATGGTCTTAGTGATTAGGCTATCTTTATTCCTTTTCTTTGGTGCTCTACCCTAACTGATCATTTGTTTTTTTAATTATTATTTTATAGTAACCTTTAATAAATCTAATCTTTGTACTCCTATTAATTCATACTTAGCTTATATAAGACAATACTGGTATCTCCACAACTTAAAATAGTTCAATTTAATTAAATTAGTATATAGTTAACATGTTCTTTAACCTCAGTGCTCCCTTATTAAATACCAGTTAAATCCAATTGATCAATCTCCATAGATGTTAATATTTAGATAAATAATAAGTATAAATATTAAACAATTTCTTTGTAATTTTCTTTTCCTCCCTCTATTGTGGTGAAATTTGGTATATACTCAGAAATATTCAAAGAAGGTTTATCCTTCTTCATAATCTTCTTGATTACCCTTAATTTTAACTTTAAGCAATAAGGCAATATTGTTTGAAATGATCTTTAGAAATTACTTGATTTATCCCTTTCTTAAAGGGATAAATTTATAAGGGCCTTTATATAAATAACCCTTCTAATTAAGTACCCTTCTAATTAAGTACCCCTAAGAAACTATAAATGTCATGATTGGAGTAATAATAATAATTTCTTAAACCTATAATATAACCCTTAGTTTTGATTTTAAAAAATAAATTAAAAAAAAAAATAGTGTAAAATTAGAATGTCCTATAACTTAAATATTCCTTTAGATAATACCAGGTATCAGTCTTTTATTGATACTAGCTAAATAAATAAATATATAATTTTTAGTCTAATATATTTTGAATTATTATACATTTTCTACAAATCTTCTCTATCGTTGTTAATAAGCTACATATACTTTATCATGTTTTTAGTGATTAAGCTATTTTATTCCTTTTCTGTGGTGTTCTGCCCTACCTGATTATTTTATTTCTTTATGATTTTATAATTAGCCTTTATTTATTTATAAAATAAATCTAATTTTCATACATCTATAAATTCATATTTAGCTGATATAAAACAATGCTGGTATATTCACTACTTATAATAAACTGCTTAGTTTATAATTTAATTAATATATAGTTAGCATGTATTCCTTTATGAAATAGTACTCCTTAATTAAATACCAGTATATACCAATTAATAAATATTCACAGATACCATCTGAGTTAGTATTTAAGTATATATGTATAAATATTAAACTTTCCTCTATTGTGGTAAAAGTTTGGTATATACTCAAAAGTATTCAAAAATTTTTATCCTTTTGTTATGATATTCTTCTTAATAATCCTTTGAGTAACCCTAAATTTTAACTGTATACAATATAGCAACATTGTTTAAAATTTAACTATAGTACTAAATGATAAAATTTCCCCTGTTTCTTTATCAATGGTCTGCTAGTGTCTGCCCCCTTAATTGTCAGCTAATATCTTGATTTAAATTTTCCTTTACCAAACCTCATGATATTGCTTCCAATAAATCTTGATTTTTATGACTATACCAACTATGATTTCTGCCTGCTCCCTCAGCCTTACCCCTAACAGACACTGCCCCTTGTTCTCTCGGCCTTAGATATAAAAGGATTTGATAAAACTAGTCTATAAATTAAAACTGACCCCATAAAAAACAGTGACAAGCAAAAATCTGTAACAAGACTTTCTTCCTGATATCTTAGTAGCTTCTAAGCTGAAGGGAAGGCAGCATATTCTTTGTCTATCTCCTTAACTTCTTGGAGATTTTAGGTAAAATTATACTAATGTGTCCATCCGTTCTAATTTAATATTAAATTCTATGTCTTTGTGCAGCTGAAGATTGCTCCATATTTAAATTGATGTAATGATTGCATTGTTCAATTAAATGGAGTTGCGTGAAATGATCGTACTGCTTTACCTCTGGATCTCCTTGTTGCTTATTTTGATATATATATATATATATATATATATATAAACATAATATATATAATATATATGTATGTATGTATGTATGTATGTATGTATGTATGTGAGATAATAGTTTCAGTATTAATAGTGAAACTATTAAAGTGAAAGTATCTGACATTACAATAGAGAGATGTTCTTGTTTCACTTTTGACACGTAATACTGAAATAGTGGAAGAGATAAGAGATTGCTCTGGGCTCGCATTAGACAAGAAATTGCAGGGTTTTTTTTGTCTATGACACTACATGGACCCTAAGCAAGGTATGTGTAAAATTTGAATGAAATCGGTTGTGTAGTTCTCGAGTTTTAGGGATTCACACAACCAGACACACATTCTCATCTTTATATATATATATATATATATCATCATCATCGTTTAACGTCCGCTTTCCATGCTAGCATGGGTTGGACGATTTGACTGAGGACTGGTGAAACCGGATGGCAACACCAGGCTCCAGTCTGATTTGGCAGAGTTTCTACAGCTGGATGCCCTTCCTAACGCCAACCACTCATATATATATATCGTTTGTAGAAATACATAAATCCGGAGGAGAAACATATTCTAAGATATAGAGCAGTTAATATTATAGTGGGGTAGGCCGTAGGGCTAAACCCCTTATGAACGAGAACCATAGGGTAACCCCATAAACCGGCCTACCCCATTATAATATATATATATATATATATATATATATATATATATATACAAATAAAAGGGTAAAGGAATATTAATTTATTAATAAATTAATAATTAATAATTTTTACCAAGCATTTCGGTATGTAAGCACCATTATCGGTGAAGAACTTATTTAAAAGTTTTTATAAATTTATAAACATAATTAAGGGATCAGCAACAGTTGCTTCTCCACATACCGCTATCTGTTGGAGTTTTAGCACTTTAGCTGCTATTTCTGAACTTCGGTATGTGGTGAAGCAACTGTTGCTGACCCCTTAATTATGTTTATATATATATATATATATATACATAAATTCACAAAATTCTTCAGACCGGTGCTCCAGCGTGGCCGCAGTCTTATGACTGAAACAACTAAAAGAATATTTTCTATTTATAGTCTGCCAAATCAGATTGGAGCCTGGTGTAGCCATCTAGTTTCACCAGTCCTCAGTCAAATCGTCCAACCCATGCTAGCATGGTAAGCGGACGTTAAACGATGATGATGATGATGAGTCTATTTATAATGTTTTCTCCCTCTCTCTCTCTCTTTGATAAATATGTGGGCGTATACAAACAAAATCACACATACACACATTACAAATGACTTCATTTCATAGAAAGTGGAGCGTTTTCGAATTCGGGGAAAACGATGTGAAACTGAAACTGTTTTCATAAATAGAACTGACGAACAGGATTTTGTTCACTTAGTTCCTGAGCTTTCTTCGTTTAATAATAGGGCGTAATAATTCGCCGATTGTGATCAGTTTGAAGACACGTCAACAAAAAAATATTAGTAAAATTGCTTGTACGTAAGTGGACTTTTTTTCACCAATATAATTCTTGGTAAGAACATTTTATTAAATCGTAATTTTTAAAATTTTGTTGTCGTTTTAGTGTTAGTCAACCCTGATTAGGTAGGCTAATGGCACTTGTCTTATAGATTTATCCACCGTTAATTATCAAATGAGATCCTTGATAGTTAAAGAATTGAATGATTTATCCACGGTTAATTATCAAATGAGATCCTTGATAGTTAAAGAATTGAATGAAATTGGCTATTATTTCCAGCAGGTCGAGCAACCACGTAGAAGATCTCTGGCTAGCTGAGATTAAAAGGATTTCTTTTGATTTATGTAACATTAGCTCTAACTGAACATATGTAGGCTAGTGACGTGCAACAGCCAAATTTAGTAGGAATATGGATATAACTTTCCCCCCTTTTTAAATATAAGACAATCTATGATCTTCGATTATGGGAAGTATAAGTGTGAGAAATCCTACTAAACTACATAATGTAATTAAAAGTGAATTTTATTTGGTGTTCCATAAAGTTTTCCTAGTTAATTTTGTGGGCCATATTTTCCAAAAAAAGTTGGCATCATTGATCTTGGCGATCTTCTAGTATAATGTATCTATTTTACTTTCTCTTATTTTAGCTGACATCTGTTGATTTGTTATGCTGCTATGGATGATTTTTTTTTTCATGCGTTCAGCTTGTTAGTCAGGGAAATCTTAAGTTGTAGTTCATTGTTGTTGAATATAATTTAGACGATGTTACGACATAAAATACCGTTTCTACTTTATAAAAGTTATTTTTCACTTGACCAGTAGACTTTCGAGTTTAGTTTTTAATTTGCCTGACTTTTTAGCATTTAGTTTGATTTCTCTGATATTTTTGCGTCTGTTCATAGGTGGGTTTTCCCAGTTTCGACACATCTCCAATATAATAATTGGAATAAATTATTATTACAATTATTATGTTACTAATAATTACAGTAATTGGCCCGCCAGGATGGCATTTTTGTTCAAGTTGTGAACTTGATTATACTCCGCATAGCATACTGAATGGTCAAGCACACACCCACCGTATTGTTTGTGAAAAGACACCCGATTATTTCCTATACATTTGTGTAGTTTGTCAGAGGTTTATAAGAAACGAAAGAGTTTTTGAGCATTGCTAAACTAATCACAAATTGAAAATAAATATGCCCAAGGTGTGGATGAATAATTGCTTACAATGTTGTGAAACAGTTTCATTCAGTCGTTTTTGTCCCTCTCCACTCACTATCGGCTTCTTAAAGTAGGTTGATATGTTTTGGGTGGTGCCGCTTCGCCTCCAAACTCCATAGAAAGTTTTCACTTTGTCAAAAGTAGGTGTTTTCCGTGTCAAAAAGTGAAGCCATTAAAGTAGTTGACAATTGTAATTTAGCATTCAGTGTGATGTCATTGAAGTTGGATTCATAAATTATATTCTAATTAACTTGAGCAGAGTATGGCCCTAACTTATTCCAACCAACAATTTACAGCAAATACAAGCAACATAATTATTTTGCTGTCTTAATCATACGATATTTTCCTTCGAAGACGCTTTCACTTTTCACTCTGGAAAACACCTAAGCTTGGTAATTTCGCCTCACTTTCATGAGGATCTCGAAACGAAGAAATGCATCTACTCTCCTATTGCAGACAAACTGACTGCACGAGAAAAGAAAATACAGTTGGCATACATATAATTATTTCTCAGCCATGAAATTTGGCAAATTATGCAAGTTTCAAACCAGCTAAATGTCATTAAACATTGCAATTTTTGCGCCCCCTTTTCACTCTTAATCACCCACCATGAGTCAGCTATTATGTAGCGAGAATTGCATCATTCGACATAACTACACTTTAGAGATACGTACCCCGCGCTTATTTTTCATAACTTTCTTAATGTTGTATATTTTTTAAATGTAGAAATAAATTTTCGAATGTGTAGATTACAATTATGTTGATTGAATTTTTAAAAATTTTAATTTTAATTTTCTTTTTAATCGGAAAGAGAAAAAGTTCATAATTAAAAAAAAAACATTTTATGACTTGCTCAAAATTACTGCTAAGCAGTAACGGGGCACTTGCAGGATATTATCCTGAATGATTTCGATCTGTGTTGTAATGGACTAGATCTTTAATGTTTTCATTAATGAATGCTTTAATAAATGAGATGCCTTCAATTAGATAACGAATGTCATTAAAGTTTTTTTAAGTGCAATGAACATAAACAAGTTACTAAACTGTTAAGATTATATAGATATTCATTGTCTTCCTGAAAAAAAAAAAAAAAAAAAAAATCACTTTCAATTAATCGACATTTACACCTTCGAATATAAATAAGAAAATTACGAAGAAACAAATCAGGAGGTGTTGCCCATTGTTCTTCGTCCCTGTCTAAGAAGAAATTAACTGTGAAGAAATTAACTGTGATTTGAAGAAATTAACTGCAATTTCGGTTAATGCAGAAATTGAAAGAGAGAAAGTGAAAAGCCGACATTTGCTTTGAAGTGAGAGGAGAAAGATGGATGTGTGTGTGTGTCTGTTTGAGAGTGAGTGAGTGAAGTTGTGTTGTATTTTTTGCATGTATGTATAAGTGTCTCTCTCTCTTTCTCTCTCTCTCTCTCTCTCTCTCTCTCTCGCACGCATACAAACCAAAATATGTATACATATGTATTTAAGTATGTACGTGTATATGAAAGATAATGTGTACGTGAGAGAGAGAGAGAGAGAGTAAGTGCCACTTGCACATCCGTGCAAAAAATACCTACATGACATTTTAGGGAAATGGATATCTTTTAATGAAATTTTATATAAATAACTTTCAAACAGCATAGATTACGATTATTGCGGGGAAATTTTTTCCTTGGGGTGGGGAGAGGACTCTCGAAGAGAAAGAAATTCATAAATTATTTTTTTGCTTGAGTGTAATGGAAAAAAGGTTTGAAAAAATTTTTGATTCATTTATTTTTCGTTTGAGTAATAGAAAAAGTTTTTAAAAAGATTCCAACAGTGGAGATATGCTAAAAACAACAAATTAATCTCTATTTTATCTAATTATTTTAAAATCAAAACGCATTAATTTATATAAAACTTCTTTGTTCGCTCATAAGATCAATAACATAATTTAGACCACATTGTGAACCTTGTAAGACACACGGTACCACATAGTGGGACCGAATGCAGAGCCATGTGGTTAGGAAGCAAATTTACTACACACAGCCACGCCTGCACCTATATGTAATACTTATATATTGTAATATGTGTGTG
>NC_068981.1:57398829-57400094 GCF_001194135.2 Octopus bimaculoides | reverse complement strand
TATATATATATATATATATATATATATATATATATATATATATGTAAATGTTAGATAAGGCTGGTTTATGGGATTACGTTAGGTTTCACGTCCATAAAGGGCTTAGCTTTATGGCATATCATCAGATCCCGAAACCTGTTGGCTAAAGGCCTCTATAGAATTTGCAGGAGGAATGGACCCCATCACTCAATGTCAATGAAAGAGATTTCTCCCCTTGGCTGTTGATCGCCAATATCAACAAAAGGGATTGTATCCCTTTGGCTATCAATCACCGTTGACCCTGTTATCTCGTGGGTTCCAATAGGCTAGCAGGAATTTCCTGAAATGTAAGCACGGTCTGAAGACCTCTGTTCTGGAGTGCAGGATGTTTCCTGGGTAGATGGAGTCCTTTAGGATCCTCACGTGTTCCGCTATGCATAATTTACAGCAATTGGTCCCAGGATTCTCCATTATATTGAGTATGGAATCCTGTCGTCTATCAGCTATCATACATGGCTGATTAATGACGTAACGAATCTTCATTCTGGTATCCTGAAGGAGGATCTGTGGTTGGAAAGGTGTTTGAATGAGTTCCCAGAACAGCCGATGTATCTCCGTGGTCGGGTGTTGGCCATAGTGTATCTGTTGGTGTTGGCGTCGCTGCTAGAACTGGCACTGTTGGTGCTGGTGTTGGCATCATTGGAGGCTGCGATGGTGTTGGATTCCATACACAATATCATGGAGAATCCTAGAAAATCCAGGTCCTTACATTAACAGGTCCAATTGCTGTAAATTATGCACAGCGGAATGACCGAGGATCCTAAAGGACTCCCTCTACCCAGGGAACATCTTGAACTTCAGAACAGAGGTCTTTGGACCATGCTTACATTTCAGGAAATTCCTGCTGGCCTATTGGAACCCATGGAATAAGAGGGTCACCGGTGATTGATAGCCGAAGGGACACAATCCTCTTTGTCGACATCGGCGATCGATAGCCGAGGGGAGACGATCCCCTTGTTGACATTATCGGGGTCCCTTTGTCCTCTATACTGTAGAGAAGCCACTCGCTAGAGATGTGTTTAGCCAACAGGTTTTGGTACCTAATGATATACCATAAAGCTAAGCCCTTTATGGACATGAAACTTAAGGTAAATCCCATAAACGTTCCTTATCCAACTTTAATATATACTGGTGTATAACTTAGAGTGTGCTTCTTTTTTCGGATTTATGTTTACGAATGATGTATATATATATATATATATATATATATATATATATATATATAT
>NC_068981.1:57369264-57398601 GCF_001194135.2 Octopus bimaculoides | reverse complement strand
ATATATATATATATATATATATATATATGTTAAATGATACAGGCATGGAACACAGCCAGAACCCTGAGTTTCTCAACAGCGATTTATTCGATATCCACTTTCATTCGATGATGCACGTGTCCCAAACTTGTGTCATTTAATAAATTTTGTCCTTTATCTCCACTGATATTGAGGTATACTTCTATTGTTGTTATACATGTGTTTTGCATATATATATATATATATATATATATAAGATCCTTGTTTCTCTATCTATCTGTCATATACTCAGATCAAGATAATTTTTAGTAGTGGTGTTAGATCATGTGACAGATTAAGTCTACTACCAAAGTAGAATATGGCAGCATATGAACTTGCAATGCAAAGTGACAGGACAAATTTGCATAAGGCAATTGGTATGTCATTCTTTCAGTTCTAGGATCTTATCTGTTGCTGTCACAGTTGTCTACTTTTGTTTTTAATTTTGTTTCAGTTGTTTTCAAATTACGTGTACTGATTTTGTTTTGTTTGCTAATTATGAAAATGAGATTCATTTTTTCCATAAATTAATAAAGTCAGTAGCTTTTAAACTTGGCAAATTTTGAGTAATTTTAGCCAATTTGAAAGCCACATACATTTTGATGCCTGTTTCCACAGTAACAAAGTTGTAGTCTGCTGTCTGAACCACCATCACCACCATGTATATCTTCTTTTAGACTGTAATTTCTTTGCCAATAAGTCAAACCCTAGTTCTAACCCTACCCCTACCTCTAACCCTAATGGATTTTCTTCCTTTTTAAATTATTTACATGCCTGTTTGACCGTTTCACATGATTTTATTGGATAAAACTTATCAAAACTTACAACTTTTTGTCATTGTACTGTTTTGCTTTCATTTTGTTTATTAAATCTTTGGTGTCGTAATGTTTTTACTTTCATTTCATGATAGCAGAAAATGCTATCTTCCAAATCCTGTTTTTCTAATTAGGTGAAAACGATTACATTTTTTATTGAATTTTTCGGGAATAAATGTATCATGAAACTGGATTCAGCATGAAAAATTACTTCAATATACCAAATTTGAAAAGTTTCATTTAATTTCAAAATCTGTGACAGCAACAGATAAAGATCCCAGTTCTACCAACCCACCCCTCTGTATTGGTAGGTACTTTCTAACTGAACTGAAAGGATGAAAGGCAAAAGTTTAACCTTGCTGGGATTTGAACTCAAAGTGCATATAGTTGGAACAAGTACTGATAGGCATTCTGTTTGACACTTACAATTTTGCTATAATTCATTATCTGCAAAAGTGAATTTATTTGGTTTAGTCATTGAATCCACCTATATAACATGGGGGAAAATAAGGTTTGTGTTTAGTCAAAGCATATTTTTTCTTCACACACCACCAAAAACATGGCCACAAATATTTCACTCTCAAAAACAACATTAAACTGTCTGATGATAAGAAAAAGATAAAAAAGACATGAGAAACAGAAAGAGAATGGTAATAAAAACAACAAAGATTTACTAAAGACCTCATTGAGTAGGACAGTTAATTTTGTTGTCAATGTATTAAGACATATTGAATGCAGTTTCTTCAATCACTTGAAGTTACTTACATCTAAGGTGGTTAAATTATTTTACAAAACCTTTCAGTAAATAAAACTGTCAATTCTGCTGTTTGTAAGGTAAGTATATTATCTTCCACTTGAATTTTTACTGATATGCTACAGTTATGAAATAAAAAAAATAAAAACATGACACATTTCCTTATCATAAATGAAAATAATTAATTGAAAGCTTTGGTTAAAATAAGCAAAGTAGCTAGTTGTAAAATCTCAATAAGAGGTGAGAGTAGTAACTATACTAACAAGTAAAATTAATTGCCACATCAATACGGTTGTTCAATGTTACTGCTAGTTTAAACACATCAATATGGCTGTTCAATGTTACTACTAGTTTAAACACATCAATATGGCTGTTCAGTGTTACTGCTAGTTTAAACATCAATATGGCTGTTCAATGTTACTGCTAGTTTAAACACATCAATATGGCTGTTCAATGTTACTACTAGTTTAAAACCCCTTGCAATATATATTCAGCATGCAGACTGCACCTATAACCAGCTGGTAGATCTGCCTGGGGTTAAACTACTAGTAACATTGAACAGCCATATTGATGCAGCAAGTAACTTTACTTTGGTTAAAATATTCCACTGAAATGCTTCAATTATACCATGAACAAAATTATTATAAAAAAAAAAATCCAAGTAATGTATGTAAAGTTGGTCTTTATGGTTTGATAAAGAAGCACATGATACATGGCCCATATAGCAAACAGAATGTTATTTGTCTTGCACGTTAAATGGATATTGCAGCAAGAGTTTCCCCCCATGAGTTTCACAAACATTAAGTGGTGATGACTGTATCCATTGTATCACTGGCAAAGTCCTACTGAAGGAATCATACTGCAACTATATGAGTTGGAAATGGACAGTAAGGTGAATAATCAACATGTGGTTTCCTACAATGCTTGGTTATTTCAGAAATATGAATGTTGAATGTTATGCATCTATCAAAGTTGTCAAATATGTATAGAATAACATATTCAGATGCACAGACCAGCCTACAATCTCATTAGAAAGAAAACAAGAATGAAATCATCTTGATATCAGCAATGCAAATCAGCAAGATAAGATCATTAAATATGAAAATTGAGGGTGCCTTGAATAATTTGAATCAAGTTAAAAATTGGAATTCCACATTCAGTAAAAAAAAAAAAAATCTTTCTATGAAATGTCTTCAGATTCACAAGTCTAATCAACAACAAATAATTTTTGATTCAAACAATGCAGAAAATGCCTCTCAAGAAGTTCAATCAACTAAATTCAGCTTATTTTGATAAAAATGATCCTAGAGTGAGAAATATCTGTCATTGCAACTTCCTTGAAATTGAAACATGGCAGTCATAGAATAAGACTTCATAAAGAATGATAAGAATACCAAAAAAGAATACAAGAGATCATTGTAGAGTATATATTGCCCATTCATCACAAGGAAAATGTTCCTATTTGACATTATTACTTCATCAGAAAGCTGGAGTTACAAGCTTTGATGTTTTATGTACAGTTGAAATTATAACCTGTCAAAACATACTTGTTAATGGTGCTCTCAATTTATGTATATTTGGAATGTATTGTTGATAGTAATTTACTAGGCCAAGGAAAGCTTGTAATGCTGGTATATTCATTGGAGGAAGCATATCCTTGATTGCATCTGCCCTTGATGGGTCAGGACATCTTCCACTCTTATCTATGATTTGACCTAGGTATTTGATTTTAGGCAAAAAAATTCACACTTCTCTTCACTGAGTGTGAAGTCATAATCCTTCATGTGTTTGATATGCTCATTCCACGATTTGCTTTTGATTAACATGTCATCAAGGTAAGGAATAGCAAACTGACAGTGTGCCAACATTGTGTCCATCACCTGTTGAAATATTGCAGGTGCTACCTTCAGTCCAAAAGGTAGTCTATTATATTTGTATAGACCACTGTGAGTGTTGACTGTTAACAGCTTTGAGCATTTTTTATCTACTTTGATTTGTAGACATGCATCAAACAGATCGAGTTTTGAAAATATTTTCCCTCTGTTTAGTTTTGTAAAAATAACTTCTGAGGTCAGTAGTGGATAATGGTTCATTTTTAAACAGTCATTTAAACCGGTTGAAAAATTGGCACACAACCTAATTTTGTTGTTTGTTTTTATACATACAATTGGAGCTGCTCATTTCACATAATCGACCTTTTTAATGATTCCATTTTTTCCCAATCTGTCCAACTCATCATCCACTTGCTTTATTGCTGCCAAAGACACTTTCCTATTAGGATTGAACACAGGTGTAATGTTATCATTTAATTCAAAACATGCTTCAGTTTTTGTGCATAGACCTAGTTTGTCCAAGTGCACTTGTGGAAAAATTTTTTAATATTTTCCCTTTTTTAGAGGGACAACTATTTATGTTTTTACAATAGAGATTTATGGGGAGGTCCCATAAATCAAATAATTCTAACCAATTAGTACCAAACAGATCGGTTGCATTTTTAATGACAAAGACTTTCACCTTGCATGTTTTCCCTCAAAATGTAACATTAATCCACATTTTGTATATGAAATATAATTTGTTGCCGTTACGCTACGAGCAGATTCTGCTATTTTTCTCAACATGGGTGTCCCTATTTTCTTCCATGTGTCCATATTTATTATTTAAATATCATTTCCAGTAAACAATTGAAGTTTAATAGTTATTCCATTTATTTTTAGGTGTACGAATTTTCTTATTTGGGAGTTGATTTTTTTCTGCTGAGAGCACTCTAGCATTTTTAATGTTTGACCTTCATAATTTTGTTCTGCAGTGTGAATTCTCGTGACTAATTCTTTTGCAACTTTAGCATTTTTGATTTTTAAATGGATAGTCTTTTCTGAAGTGTATGCCCCCACATCCTTAACATGGATTAGGACATAGCGTTCTTTTTTGGCTGTATTTTTTCGGTTAGCATATCTGTATTTTTGAGGAATCTGTTTTCTGAATTTTTTCTACATTGTGTTTCAGGTTTACCATCCTTTGGCATTCTTCTGCTATGGACTGTAAGGTTAGATCGTGGTTTACTTGCTCCAATTTAGAAAGAATTCTTGCCCGAATTTCTGTATTTTCACTTGCTGTAAGGCCTTGTATGAAAATAAGAGACTCGAACATCTCTGCTGTAAGCTCTTTGAGTTTAAAACTTTCACACATCCTGTTGACTGTTCCTACATATGTGATAAAATCATCATTCTCTTTTTCATTAATATTCCAACACTCCATTTGAGTGTTAAATAGAGAGACTATATCACCAGATGCATTAGACAGTGATTCTATTGTTTCTTTAAAACAAATTTCATTGGGATCTTTGGGCAATATGAAATTACAGTAACGTTTATGCTCTAACAGAGCTAATTTTCACAATAACAATCTCACTTTTTGTTCGTCCAACCATGATTTGCAATCTTGCTTAAAAGTCTCCTTGTACCTTCTATAGTACAATGCAAAAGTTATACCCTCCTCTGGGTTATAACTGAATTCATTAATCGAGTTTGAAATGCTGTCTGGCGAAAACAAAGTTGCCTCATTTTTGGGCTTTGAATATAACTCCAATAATTGTTGTTGTAGTTGTTGCTGTAATAGTTGCCTCTGCAACTCCTCTTGCTGCTCTTGTTGTTGCTTTTGCAACTGTACTATGGAAGCTAATAGGTCTTCCATTAGTTAACAAATTGTTGAATAACTTACATGAGCTTTGAAAACCTTGTTGCCAGATGTTGTAACATAATTTGTTACATACAATAAATAAGATAAACAGACAACAGTAAAAACAATGCAACAAACTAATAAATCTCTTTATGAACTGACAATCATTATTCCTTGTGCACTAACCAAACGACATCTTCCGACTTCACTATGAACTAACATGAACTTCACTTGACTCTGAACTTATAAACTCACTTGGATTGTTAATATTTCTACTTTACTTGGACCAGTCTATCTCTTGCAAGGGGATGTTGTAGTTTTCCATTTGTCTTTTTTGTTATCTTCTTTGTCTTTTATTCTATATGTTTCCGATTCTTTTTTCTTTCTTTATTTGTTCCATTGTAATTAAATTGAAAATTAAAGTTAAGATTGGATTTAAATTTGATACTTACAAAAAAAGAAAACAAACATTTTTGTGGGTTATATGTTTACATTTCTGAGTTGAGTTATTCTTAGTACTGATACTTTTTAGCAAAGACATTTTTAAGACTAGCAAACCACTTTAAAAATCTAGCTGACAAATCAGTGCTAACAGAATAGATAAGGTTAACAGTGTGAAAAATTTGTCAATATTTTTATGGATACTAATGTGATGAGCTGAAAGAATCGTTAGCATGGCAGGCAAAATGCTAAGTGGCATTTCATCCATTTTTACATTCTGAGTTCAAATTCCACCAAAACTTTGCTTTTCATCCTTTTGGGATTGATAAAAGAAGTACCTGTTGAGCACTGGTAATCAACTTACCTCCTCTCTGAAATTGCTGGCCTTGTGCTAAAATTTGAAACTAATATATTTTTATGGATACTTTAGTAAATTTGGATAAACATATTTCTTGTTGTTTTGGAAAAATAGTGACTCATATCTCTTGAAATTTTATGAGAGAAATTAACCTACAAAAACGAATTTTTTTTCTCTCCAGCGTACTAAAGAATAAAGAATGTCAAAAGGGAGAGAAAAGTTACAGCCTTGGCTTGAGAAGAGACTTGACAGTGGAACTGTTCAAGGTGTAGAATGGATTAATAAAGATGAAGGATCTTTCCGAATTCTCTGGAAGCGGAATACAGCTACTCGGAGCAATGAGGATGATTTTCAAATTTTTAAGGTAATTTGTAACGAAATTTATTTTGAAAGCTTGTTTATATTAATAGTCTGATATTCAATGGAAAATTTGTACTTTGTACCTTCCCTTTAATCTTTGCATTTGAAATGAATGTACATGAACTTGTGTGTTATGAACCCAGTAGAAACAACTCAAGATTACTCCTCTTTTAAATGATTCTGGCTGCAGCAAACACCTACTTTTACATAAACTATTTACATATTTTCATTTCATACTTACATTATAGCAGCAGATACTGTTCTACAAATGAATACATTTGACAATCTAACTGAACAATTAAGGTAGGCAAGATTGCAATTTGTGTGTCTGTTGATAATTCAAAATCTGTATATACCTCCACAGAATGGAGAGAACACTCCTTGAAGTATGAGTGAAGTTTTAGTTTTAAATGAATGCATATACATATATATATATGTAGGTATTGTTGTGTGGTTCAGTAGTTTGCTTCTGAACCACATACCACATAGTTTTAGGTTCAGTCCTGCTGTTGCACCTTGGACAAGTGTCTTCTATTATAACCCTGGGCTGACCAAAGCCTTGTGAGTGGAATTCATGGAAGAAAAACTGAAAAAAGTCTCTGTGTGTGTGTGCGTGCGTGTGCACGTGTGTGTGTGTGTGTGTGTGTGCACGCGTGTGTGCATGCATGTGTGTGTGTGTGTGTGTGTGTGTGTACAAATCCTTTTGCCAACTTGTAAGAGATATTCATTCTAGTGTTTCTGGGGTGGCAAGAGTTGAATGGCAGCTATTGCTTGGAGTCTGTGGGCTTATAGTAGATGTCTGTTTCTATTTTGTTGTTGGATTTCTTAATGAGGATGTCGAGGAATGGAAGTTGGTGGTTATATTCCATCATAAATTGAACGTTTATGTCAAGTCCATTCTGAAGTGCTCGAAATTCTTTAAGTCTCTCTATACTTTTGTGCCAAAGAAGGAAACAGTCATCTAGATATCTTTTCCAATTATTTTCTTTGTTCAGGAAGAATGGGTTTCCGTATTTTTCTAGTACCTTACAATAAAGATTGATTTCTTGGTACCTTATGACTAGGTTAGCAAAGGAGGGGGCCATTCAAGTCCCCATCGCAGTCCCTGATTTTTGTTGATAGCAGTTGTCATTAAATGCGAAGAAGTTATTCCCCAAGATGAATTTTAGCTCTTCTGTTACGAATTCCTTGTTGATGCAGTGTGGGAGTTCATTGGAGTAATTACCTAGCCAGAATTGGAATACCTCTATTCCTAGGCTGTGTGATGTTGGAATAGAGGTGGACTACATGAAAGGATACTAGTAGGGTGATTTTATTTATTGTTTCAGGGAGGTGAATGAGCATATTTAGGTCGTCCCTTATGTAGCTTTTGATATGCTTGAGGAATAGTTTTAAGAGGGTGTCTAAAAAGTTACTGAGGCAGTGAGTTTCTCATGCAGAGCCTGCGATTATGGATCTTAATTTGAGGTCATTAGGAGTAGGTACTTTGACTATTATGTCTGTGGCTCCTCTGCATGCGTTACTTATTTTTTCACTTTTGTGTATCTTAGGAGTACCATAGAATTGACTGGATTTACTATTGAAGTTAGTCATATAGTCGTATTCCTTGTTGGTGAGTCCACTCTGTATAGGTTTAACATTGTTTTTATGTTAAATCATCAATTCTCTGTACCCAAACTATTCCTTCAGATTTACTAATACCCACCTACAAGGCATTCACAAAGTAATAGAGAGAGACAAACTATCTGAAGACTATGGAAATATCTACAAAACATTTCACTTAATTTTTTTCTCCAATTTAATTGCTTTTCTTATTTTACACTTAGTTGAAAAAGTCTAAAAGACAGAAACCAGTGCTAAAATGTACTTCATGATAAAATTATTTTAGCATTTTCTATATATATATATATATATATATATATATATATATAAGGAAAATAAGACAACATAGAAAATGCTAAAATAATTTTATCATGAAGTACATTATATATATCATCATCATCGTTTAACGTCCGCTTTCCATGCTAGCATGGGTTATACACACACACATACATACATACGTACGTGTGTATATATATAATGATTACCAGTTCATGATTGGTGTTTTATTGAGTCTAGTCTGGGAAAAGGTAAATTTCAAAAATAATGTCATATGTTTTGCTCTTATTAGTTAGACCAAACTAATAGATTTTTTTTTTAATTGAAACCTTTTAAAAATTGAACTTATAAAAAGTAAAAAGGATGTCACTAAACAATGTAAAGCATTTTGGAGTAAAGATTTTTGCCAACATAACATGGCAGTCCTTGTTTAGGATGAATGTTGCTGTAATTTAGCCCCAGGAGACATCATCTCCAACTGGCTATACGACATGATCTGTGTCCTTATATTTTCGAACAAGGAAATCTAGCACCCCCACTCAGTCCAAATCAATATCTGTGTATTGTGATATCTGGGTTATTTCTCTTTATCAGCACAGAATAATTGTTTGGTTAGAGAGGTGGCACTGCCAAATTCTCGTTTGAAATATATAGTTTTCAAAGTGACAATTTTATAGATCAGTGACTAGTTGTCACTTTGAAAACTACATATTTCGAACGGGAATTTGGCAGCGCTACCTCTAGCCGAACAATTATTCTGTGCTTATGAAGGGAAATAACCCAGAAATTACAATACACAGATATTGTTTTGGGCTGAGTGGGGGTGCTAGATTCCCTTGTTCAAAAATATAAGGACACAGATCGTATCGTATAGTCAGCTGGACTGCTATGTTATGTTGGCAAAAATCTTTACTCCAAAGTACTGTTGCTGAATATCTCTCGTTGTGAGATTTAAAAATAATAATTTTCTAATGTAAAGCATTTTGTTTGGTACTATCTTGTTCTTGTCATTGACCTGTGTACTACTGATTACTGTTTTAATACTGTTCATATCATTATAAAAAAAATCTATTTTCTTGACAGGACTGGGCAAAACATACAGGTCGATTTAAAGAAGGTGATGCTACTAATTATCCATATTGGAAGTCTTTGTTTCGAAATGCTCTGAATAAACAGTCAAATATAGAAGAAAAGAAAGAAGAGTATTTATACAAAAATAATAACTGCCCGTATCGTATTTTCCAAATAAAAGGTATTTTTTTATATTACTTTTAACAAACTATATATATATATATATATATAGGTGTAGGCATGGCTGTGTGGTTATAAAGCTTGCTTTGCAACCCCTGTGTTTTGAATTCTGTCCCATTGCATGACAAGTGTTTTCTTTACTATAGCCCTGGGCCAACTAATGCCTTGTGAATTAATTTGGTAGATGGAAGCTGTGTAGAAGCCTGTTGTGTGTGTGGTGTGTGTATGTGTTTTTTGTTTGTGTCCCAACATTGTTAGGAGGGTGTAAGATGTAAAGGTAAATGGTTAATAGAGCTAGTTAATTCATTAACTATGATATATCACATATAATTGTTGACATAATTATTCTGAGTATCCTTATTCAATCCATATATAGTTGTTTCTTTCATTCCAATTCCCTGTTTTGGTAAAATAATTATCATATTAAATTATATATGCTCTCTCCTCTTACAAAAATAACATTGTTATTCACTTTACTTTCATTTATATGATTATTTAAATGGAAATGTATGTGCTTTTATTTACTTGTTTATGTTTTTCAATTTTTGTAGATTATAAACCCTATACACAGCCACAAGGATATTCTCAGGATATGAATTTCGATAATGTGAGTTCTTCAAATGTTTTGATAATCTTTCTTGTATATAAAATCAAATATTATTTTTGTTTACTTCATATGTGACACTGACTTGCAAAATATAATTCATTATTTAACGAAGACATTTCACTTTAATACAATATTTTATTTGTATATACCAATTCCAAAGAGATAAAAATGTAAAATCTATCTTAGTGGGATTGGAATTCAGAAATATATGATATCAAATTAGTTATTAAATATCTATTTTCTGATTTCGTTTGGTCACTTTGTTGGTTTGTAAGATACTAAAATAAACACTAAGCATTAATGTCCAGACCTTCTTTTCACCTGTAACTTACCTGTACTCAACTACAGTTAGAAGGGAACATTCTTCTGGTTTTGTTGGAATAATGAATTTTTGCAGCCAGCTAGATGCTTTCGTTACTATTTACTACTCATGATATAGGTGTGGATACTTTTTTTCCTAAGTATTGTTATTTTTAATAGACTTAAGTTGGATCAGAGGACAAGATATTAGACAAGTAAATTTATATTTACAGTAGGAATTTTTTTGTGGTGTAGTGTGGAGTGGGGGTAGTGCAGTCAGTTTTACTTATCTGAAATCACCTAATTTGTTGGGTAGAAGCACCAGATATTTTGGAAACGTTACCCAAGATTGGTTGGCGTTATATACAAAAGAAAATGTACCTTCTATCTGCATCACATTATAAATTTTAAAGCCAAGAATTGGTTTTATGAATCCCTGTATCTTGCAGAGGCATTTAACAACACCTTTAAAGCTTCATGTACATGCTTCCTTATTTCACATTGACCATAATTTTACACTTGAGCAAAGATAAAAATACTCCCAAAAACTGTATCATCATCATCATCATCGTTTAACGTCCGCTTTCCATGCTAGCATGGGTTGGACGATTTGACTGAGGACTGGTGGAACCCGAAGGCTACACCAGGCTTCAATCTGATTTGGCAGAGTTTCTACAGCTGGATGCCCTTCCTAATGCCAACCACTCCGAGAGTGTAGTAGGTGCTTCTACATGTCACCCGCACGAAGGCCAGTCAGGCGATACAGGCAATGGCCACGCTCAAAATGGTGTATTTTATGTGCCACCCACACAAGAGCCAGTCCAGGGGCACTGGCAACGATCTCGCTCGAAAGTCCTTACACATGCTGCGGGCACAAGTGCCAGAAAGGCGACGCTGGGCACAGGTGCCATCCCGATTATGGTTGTTACCATTCTGTACATATATACAGCAAAATGTGTGTGTAAGTATATATAGATTCTAATAACTGGCTTTTAGTATCATTATGCCTGAGCATTATCATAAAATATTATTATTGTATATTTTCATTAAATTGTAAAACTAATTCATATTTTTACATTTAATTATAACTATTCATTTGTTAAAAATGCATCATTTATGATTGACTAGTTATAGAACAGTCAGATTCACCATTAAAGTATAGTATTGTATTTTCAAGGCCTTTTCTGAACTGAACAGAATGTTAATATCTTATTTTATAAACTTGAGTGTACATTTATTTTGTATGTTTAATCATCTATAAAACTACTGAAACTATATATACATAAAATATTTTATCACACTGTATGGCAAGTGGAATTTGATACTGTTAAATATTCTGAAAAAAAGTAAATTCTATTATTGTAGTTTATTATTCTTGTATTGATAGTAATGCCTAAATATTATATCTGCAGAATGATACGTGCAGTTACAGTGTTCCAACTTTGCTAACTGGTAAGTTATTTTTTTTTGTTTTTCCTTTAATATGAATTAAATACTTTTTTTTTCTTGATTAAATGATTAGGTTTGGAAGAAGAGCCTGCATATACAACCTTTGCCCTCTAAGCTTGGTGAATGTTCTTGAACAACTTCAAGGAAAATATGGGTAGAGAAGGAATTCCAAATGGATGACATTCTGGGAAAGAATGAATAGTGATAATGGTTAGTGTAGGATCTTGGATGTAGTTGACTCGATATGAGTGATAAAAGGAAGAGAGACAGATGAGCTTATATGGAACCTATTATAGCCTGTGACTGGTCAATTGCAAGAAGTAAGGCCACATTAGTATCAGTGAAAAAAAGAGGCAGAGTGAAGAAACAACACATCTGTGGATCAAAGGTTGGAATGAAAATTCATTCACAAAAATCTACTATTAAGTACTCAATAAATGATGATGATGAGTAATTAATTCCTATGACTACACCTTATTCTTGGACATACCATCTCATTCAACACATTCAAATGTGAGCTAGCCAGACAGTATGTAGATGGTTGCTTGACCTGCTAGAAACAACATTTAAGTATCCCTCAAAATCACACTCAGCTGCCTTGCAGGACACAGTGGACAATGTAATTCCTAGATATGCTATATCTGAATAGTAGATGGGACGATCATGGTTTTTGATCATAGGTTTACTTAATCAGAGCTAATTTGGAGTAATCAACCACATAGCACCATTTGAGCGTGACCGTTACCAACGTCGCCTTCCTGGCACGTGAAAAGACATTCGAAAAGACATTCCTTTCTTGCATAACATACAAAAATTATTTATAGAAGGTAAAAGAATGTTAAAAGTATTGTAGTCAGTAGAAAATGCTGGTGTTAGAACATAATTTAGAAAACCTGCTTTTAAAGTAATTTTAGTATTAATATTACTTAATGAGGAAAGTGGGCAGAATCATTGCCACACCAAACAAAATACTTAGAGGCTTTCTTCTGGCTTTGTGTTCAGTGTTATTCAAACGCCTTTCAGGGTCAATAAAATAAGTACTATTTGAGCACTGGGGTTGATGATGCCAAGTTACTCCTTCTTTTAAAATTGCTGGCCTTGTGCCAGAATTTGAAACCATTATCAATGTTACTTGATGGAAAACAAAAATAATATTTTCTTTTATATTTTCCAGAATTCAATGAGGAAATCAAGGAAGAGGAAGAAGAAGAAATGGAAACATCTTCGCCGCAACCATCACTTAATTGCTTAACTGGTATGTTATTTAAAACAATACAAATTATTGCTTCATTCATCTGATAACACTGATTTTTGGAAGACCTGCTACATTATTTTATTCAACATAGTCTGAATCTGCCAAATACTTTCCATAAATCCGTTCAGTTTATTCTTTTCTATTTCCACTAGTTTTCTTTATTATGTGTAATCCTATGTATACTATAAAAAAAAAACAAAAGAGAGAGAGAGAAATACCTTTTCAAAATCTATGAAAGCCATTATCAAATTCTATCTGAAATCAATGCATTGATGTATAAGATGTCCAAGCAAAAAATGTCTACCCACTTCAACCACATGATTACTAGAAGACTACTTTTGCATCCTTTAATATTACTTTCCAATGGAATTTAAATCTTATTCAGTATAACCGAACCAAACCAAACACACTCGGTACCGTGCTGCTCAGCATCATATCCCTCCAATTTCCATACTCTCAAAGGCCTCCCTTTTTTGTTATCCTAGATAATAAATCAACCATCCAATCTTCAGGTATCTATTGATGAAGCAAATAAATCGCTCAATGCAGGGAGCATTAGAGGAAGCTGAGGAGTAATAGATGAAATTTTGAGCAAAGGTTTAGAGATCAAAAAGACCAGCTGTTTATTGTACATGTAAGATTACCAGAACTATTCAATAGACTAGGCTTCCTCTTCAGAGTGAGAAAGTATTTCAGCTTTGATCTGTTACTGACAAAGCTCAGGTATAACCTCACAAGAGAGTACTTTTCATATATCAAGTGTGGTGCTGCTGTTACACGTGCAAGCATACTAGACCACATATAAAAAGGCCATAAAACAAATTAGTAGTCTCAAACATGCTATACTACACCAACATGTTATAAAGATACTTGGAGATATGCTGTTTCTCCCCTACTATTTTTGCCACTACTATAAATGCTTTTGGCTTCCATCCCAACATGACCTGTTGTTAAATCTGGATTAAAAGTGGCTAATATGGACTAAATTTACTAGACTGAAGAATGTTGTTGTTAATGATGATTTATGTTTGCATAAGTACTATCAAAATATTTTATGCTTTATAGATTTCACCGTGACTGTGAAAGTTGGTTCACAAATTGAGTATCGAGAGAGAAATTTCACTTCATGTGTTATTAAAACTGGCTGTTGTATGGATGGGTCTGTAAGTTGGTTGCCTTTTTCTCACTTATTTTGCAGATATATTTTTTTTAACATAGTTTCTCAAATAATGTAGGAAAGTGTTATTAACAATCACTAGTGCATCATCATGACCACCACCAACACCACCACCACTAACACCACTACCATCTAATCATCATCATCTAATAAACCTAAATCCGATGTCTGTTTTCCATGCTGGCATGAGTTAGACAGTTTGAGAAGAGCTCCAGTCATCTGTTTTGGCTTGGTTTCTACAGCTAGATGCCCTTCCTAACATCAACTACCTTACAGAATGTACTAAGTACCTTTTATGCCACCAGTATGAGTGCCTTTTATGTGTCGTCAGCTTGGGTACCTTTTATGTATCACTGGTATAGGTGCCCTTTGTGTGTCATCAGAACTGGCCACGACCATGACTTCACTTAACTTGACATGCTTTCTCAAGCACAGCAAATTGCCAGAAGTCTCAGTCTCTTGTTAACACTTTTGTGAGTCTCAACAACCTAAAAATATTATTTCACCACCTTGTGCCACGTCTTTCTGGGTCTACTTCTTTCACAGGCTCTCTCCACAATTAAGAGATTGGCACTTCTTTACACAGCTGTTCTCATCCATATGCATCACACGACCATACCAGCACAGTCTTCTCTCTTGTGCACTACATCTGATGCCTCTTATACCCAATTTTTCTTTTAGGACACTTACACTCTGTCATACATGCACACTGACATTGCACATTCAGTAGAGCATGGTAGTTTTAGTTCTTCCAAGCTTTTGTCCTCCGCATTCACAGTCCATGTTTCATTGCCATGTAGCATGGCTGTTTGCACACAGGCATCATACAATCTGCCTTTCACTCTGAGGGAGAAGCCCTTTGTTACTTACAAAAGTAGAAGCTCTCTGAACCTTGACCAGCCCATTCTTATTCCAGCAGCTACACTCTCAGAGCATCCTCCTCCACTGCTGGTTTGGTCACCTAGTAACAGAAGCTCTCTACTAGTTCTAAGAATCCCACCAGGCATCTGACGAAGTCTATTTTCCATACATTCCTATTGTTTATTAAACCTGCACATGTACCACACATAGAAGCTACTGCACCTCTTATGTGCCCATAGCTTGCACCATGTACACGTTATAGAGTTTCTACCTACACCTTTTTTACATATCAAGCAGGGCCATCTCTCTGAAGGAATTTGTGATTTGTTGGATTTCCTACTTACTAGGACTTTGGTCTTTGCTAAATTAATTCTAAATATGCATTTGTATATATTTATGTGTGTGTGTATATGTATATATATATATATATATATATATATAAAAGCATCTCTCTCTCTCTCTCTCTCTCTCTCTCTCTCCCCACCAGGGTGTTTGGGATAAATTTTTTATGTCTTCTTTTTATATTAATATATATCTATATATTAATATTTTATAAGCTTAAAGCTTGTAAGTGATCATGCTGTATCAACTAAAGAAAATAGTCTAATATTGGGGCATATAAGCCCTTGAGGGAAACAGTGGGTTTTTCGTATGCATGCGACTCAAACCCACACCTCATGATAATTGTGCTACCATTACACCAATGTAATATATGTATGTGTGTGTGTATGTATCATCATCATCATCATCATCATTAAACATCCAATGTCCATGGGTTGGACGGTTTGACTGGGCTGGCATGCTAGAAGGCTGCACCAGGATCCAGTCTGATTTGGCATGGTTTTCTATGGCTGGATGCCCTTCCTAAAGCCAACCCCTCCAAGAATGTAATGGGTGCTTTTATGTGCCACCAGTATCTGTCATCATTGTGATTTTGCTCAGCTTGATGGGTCTTCTCAAGCATGACACTATGCCAAAGGTCTTAGTCACTAGTTATTGGTTCCGTGAGGTTCAAAGGTCATGCTTCACCACCTCAGCCCATGTCTTCCTGGGTCTACCCTCCACAGTTAGAGATCAGCACTTCTTTACACAACTGTCTTCGTCCACACACATCACATGACCATACCCGTGCAGTTGTCTCTCTTGCATACCACATCTGATTCCTCTTATACCTAACTTTTCTCTCAAGATGCTTACATTTTACACACTGTCAAACATGCACACTGACATTGCACATCCAGCAAAGCATACTGGCTTCATTTCTCTCAAGCCTATGCTTGTCCTCGGCTGTTATAGCCCATGTTTCACTGCCATGCAGCATAGCTGTTTGCAAACAGGCATCAAACCTGCCTTTCACTCTGAGAGAGAGGCTCTTTGTTATGTGTGTATAAGTTTCATTGTCTAAATACTGATTATATTATTTTATACTTATCTACTTTTACTGTTGTTAAATTAAATTGTGTCTTTCTTTTTTCATTTCATTTCTCATTAAAGTTGACATCAAAGAACATTCTTTGCCTTCAGTTAGATAACCTTTCACATCATCCATCTGGAAAAAAATTAATCGATGGCTTATCACGGGGAATTCACATCTATATTGATGATAGAATGAATATTTTTGCTGAACGAAGTTGCCAGTATGTATATCTTGTTCTGATACATTTTCATTTTTCCTTGTTCTTGTGTTTCTCTTGATTTTTTTTTCTTTAAACATTACATTTAATGATAATGAATGAAAATTATTTTAAGAAATTACACCCACTCATTTCTGCTTCCTGTCTCTTGCTTTTCTTTCTATGATATAAAATATTAGTAATAATTTCTAACATTGTGACAAAACAAGGCCACAACTTTTAGAAGAGGACACAGTTTATTAAATTGACTTCAGTATTTCACTGGTCTTTATTTTATCAGCAATGGAGGGATAAAGGCAAAGTACCTCTCAGCAAGATTTGAATCTAAAGAGACATGATTAAGTACTATAAGCTTTTTTGTCTGGCACTCTCCGTATTCTACTTACTGTCCCATTACATAAGGGTTTCAAATTTTGGCACAAGGTCAGCAATTTCGAGGGTAGGGTAAGTCAATTACATTGACCCTAGAGCTCAATTGGCTCTTACTTTTTTGAAAGGCTAAGTTGACCGTGACAAAATCTGAACTTAGAACGTTAGGACGGACAAAATGCCTAGCATGTTAATGGTTCTGCCAACTTGCTGCCTTTCTATCCTATTACATAATAAAAATAACAAGTGCAAGAAATATAATATATAAAGAATAAAAAACAAATTCAGTTCTGTTATTTCACCAGTATTTAATAATTATTTTTTATTACATGCATTTGTGAACACAGATCCAACAAAATCGCTGATCACTTGTTTGTGATTAATTTCATTGTCAAGAAAAAAAGTGACAAAGGTATTTATTTGTGCACTTGTGAAAGCTTGTATCTTTTTCATTGATATATAAGACTCTCCTTTCCTAGACTAAAAATGCCAATTTTAACATAACAATAAATTTAAAGTAAACTTATAAAATACTCATCAATGAGTTATATGGTGTTCTTTCAGTAGTGAACTGCACATGACTGAGCACAGTTTAAAATGTCAAGCTTTGTTAAAGGCATCTGGTGGCTACTTAAAAAAAACTAGATGTAAATGAATGGTTTCTGAGGGTCATACAGCCCCTGTACAGAAGCTTATTCTGCAAAGAGAGAGTCAGTTACAAGTTCAGTGACAGATTTTGCATGTATGTAGGAGTGCACCAGAACCCAGTCTCTGGCTCTCTGTGCCAAAGTCCTATAGGCTGTAGCAGAAGAGTTAAAAATTGGCTGCCCCTGTGAACTCTTGTATGCTGATGATTTAGTTTTATTGGTAAACCTAAGAGATTTACAGATAAAATTCCAGATCTAGAAGCAAAACCTAGAAGTGAAAAACCTTAAAGTAAACTTAGCAGAGACTAAAGTTTTATAGTACGTAGGAAAACACACAGGACCCTGCTACCGACAAAGTGATGCAGCACGATGTTTTGTCAGTGAACAGCACACACGCACACACACACATTCATTGCCTTTCATTTGTGTGTATGCGTATCTATGTGTGTATGTGTGACTTTTGAAGTCGCTTGTACAACTTGTTTGTGTATATATTGGCTTAGTGGTACAGAGTTTTTGGAAACTGAATAAGGACCAAATTTTGAGTACTTGTCGGTGACTTTTTCTCTCCTCGTCTTCTAATAGTAATTACCCCTTCTCACAGCTATCCCACATTCAAAAATTATGCGGGTATTTAAAAAAATTTTCATTCAATAAATAATGTTTTTATGTTATGTATACATTAATAGAATAAACTGCTAGTTCTCCAAATAGCGAATTAAAACTTAAAAGAGAAAGTGAGAGACTTGGCAAAGGGAAATGGAATACTCCACAGTGAATGCAATAAATATTTAAACTTGTGAAGAATTGGATGCAGTGATTGCAATGAATATTAAAATTCGTGAGAAATTGGAGTAAAAAAATTCAATAAACTTGAGAAATCGAAATTATAGGAAATTTCTTAAAACATGAATTTATAAAAATATTTCCAGATGGTCAACCCTTTAATTATTGCTTTTAGTACTTTTAGTAATTGTTACACACCTAATTAATAAGCAGCTTTCTCCATTATAGTATATATAGATAGATGCATGCACACACACACACACACACACACACACACACACAATTCCTCTTTTAAAATTGATTTTATATAACTTCTTTTTAATATTTGTAGGTGTCGTGTTTTTTATATTAGTCAAATGGAAAATCAAGAATCTAAGAATCTGGAACGAAATAAACCTGAGAAAATATTCGATTTCACAATTTTCTCTGAACTCTTAACAGGAAGATTAAACGGAACAACTAAGTTTGTTCCACAGTGCGATATTTTCATGTCAGTTGGTCAACGCTGTTACCCGGATTTAAATTTACAGAATGGTATATTATTATCCATCACTGTCACAAGTCATTTAGCAGAGGAATATCTTAAACAATGTGTAAGTTATTTATACATTCAATTTAGAATGTTGTAACCATTTCTTCATTTTACAGATGTTACCATGCTAAAAACGGACGTGGAACAGTTTTTCGAAGTTTAGTCATGTGTTTAATATATTAATCACAGGAAATAAGTTGTCTCCCTTACATCAGAACTCCGACGTCAATCTAAAATATTGGTGGAAGTGGTGGTGGTGGTGGGTGGGTGTTTGGAGGGGCGTTTGACTGTGTCTATATATTTTAGCGTTCTGTGTTCTTTGCCTTCTGGAGCTAAGTTATTTTGTTATCTGTGTATATAAAAGGCAGGACGTGTGTGTGTGTGAATGTAATTTATGCACGTACACAAATTAGCACGCATGTCACTCCAATTTTAGGAGGACATTCGTCATGACCCTAGCTGTATTTTCGCTAACTTATTTTCCCCAGAGGCACCAGCGAATAGCAGTAAAAATAAATTTTCAACCAAAACTTTTAACAATTTTCAAGTTGGAGAAAACCACCATTGTTTAGAACAGGAGTTAAGTCCCCTTCTAGCGACGAGTAAGTTTTTAAGACTTTTGTTGTTGTTTTTTCCATCGAGGAAAAATGTGTTTTGTTGATATATGGGCAACACACACATACGAACATGTATGCAATTGGTGTACGTACGTCTGTGTATGTGTGTGTTGCCCTTATATATATATATATATATATACATATACTTAAGACTTAGTTGTGATCTTAATTGTGATCTGCTTCTGACACAGAGAATCGGGAGCCCTTTTAGGCATTCTATTTTCCTTGCTGGAAGGGTTCCCAACCCATGGGCAAAGAAGGGTTAGATGATGGGAGTGGTGTTTTCAAAGGGCTGGCATGTGTAACCTGATCACCTTTGCCGTTCAAACTCCCAACCCATGCGCTCCTGTCGCGACATTAATTCTGCCCAAATTTGACGTTGATGTTACTTAGTTTGGTTTGAAATAAAGAACTTGATTAGCTTAATAATCCTAACTTAATCCCTGGCAAAGCTGGGTTATACTGCTAGTTTAAAAATAAAATTCGTTTTGGACTTGTGTTGTAAATTTGACACTTTGGCGACTCTTTAAAAAATTATTGGAAGTGCTGCAAATATCACAAAACCTTGAACCCTTTTGATCAACCCACCTAAGAATACCCTTGGTTCTACAATGTTAATTCTGTTTTAAAGTGATCTAAATTAAAACCCTCTATCAAAATGTCATATTAATTTATATTCCAAACACCAGCTTAATAATGACAAAATTATTTTACCAAATTCTTCATTATTTTCAAAATATAGTGGTATGCCTTGCTTACAGGATTCAACTGATTATTAAATATCAACTTGAACATTTTTTTGAGCTCCATGCGTTTAACACGTGGGCATGCCTACAAAGTCAGAAAACAGCGCAGCTCTAATGACTTTCAGAAACATTTTTTCACACTCAGAGTTGCTGAAGCATGGAACAAACTACTTGCATCAGTTGTTAGTTGCTGAGACATTGCATCCTTTAAAACCTCCATGCTTCCTGAAATTCACGAACACTACACCTGATATTTCCACTCCATATGGATGCACACATGTATATCATGACTCATACACTGTTTACTTTCCTAACTTTTGTACATAATTCTATGTATTGTACATGCACCTTTGATCAGTTGTAGTGCACCTGAGCACTATACGCAATAATGTCATTATTATTATTATAAAACTAATTGAAACAAATGTAGTATATTTCAGTAGTAATATGGTCACAAAAGGGTTAAAAAACAACTCGTAAATAAAAACAAACCACTTTAAGTGCAGCTTACTATTTCTTATGCTTTTTCAAATTTGTGCATTTGCTTACATATTGTTATGTTATTTTCATCTAGGCACATTCAAAGAAATGTAGCAGTATGCCTTGCTTATAGGATTCGACTGATTACTAAATATCAATTTCTTTTGATCATGTACACGACCATTGTTTGACAAAGAGAAGCATACGTAATTGACTAATTGACTCACCAGCATTACAATACTAATAATTATTTAATGTAAAGGAATAATTTCACAGGATTTAATTATAGAACACAGAATGACAATATTAAACTGTCAGAAATATTTAGTTTATTACAACATTTTCTGTTAATTCATTGCTTTCTTTGTTTCCATTGTTTAATCACAATATCCTCCTTTTTATTTTTTATGCAGAATTTGACGGCACATAATTCAATACAGATGTCAGAACCTGACTCAGTTGATAAAAAATGTTCTGAAATTATGAGAATTAAAGGTAATATAATTATGTTTCAAAACCATTTCAACATTTGCTAACTTAGAAAAGGCATGTAATAAGGTGCTACTTTCTAATCTGATGGTTGCTTAGGAAACTAGATGTAGATGAATGGCTTGTGGGCGCCATACGACTCATGTACAGAGGCACATTCAGCAAAGTGAGAGTCAGTTAAAAGTTCAGTGACAGATTTTGCATGCAGGCAGGAATCCATTAGGACTCAATCTCTGGCTCTAACAAAAGAGTTTAAGATTGGTTGCCCCTGTGAACTCTTGTATGCTGATGATTTGACTTTATTGGTAAATCTAAGAGATTTACAGATAAAATTCCAGATCTAGAAGCAAAACCTAGAACTGAAAAATCTTAAAGTAGACTTAACAGAGACTAAAGTTTTATAGTACATAGGAAAACACACAGGACCCTGCTACCAACAGGGAACTGGTCATGCTTGATATGATGAAAAGTCAAAGATAGAAATTCCATGTATTGAAATCAGTGTAAAGTATGGATGCTTAAGATCTACACTGTAGGATCATAAGCAGATTGTCAGAGAAGAGAGTATAGTAGTGGGATCAGATATAGGCTGTGATAGGTGCACAGGAATCATTAATAGCAATAATAAACATGAAATATGTTTGTGTACAAACTTTGATGCTGCTTGGTAGAGCGATGTTGACTTTGAATGCAGAGGATTTGTGAAGATAGAAATTAGGTGAATATGCTCTGCTGGATATGTTATTTCAGTGTGTATGAACAATAGATCACAAATAACTGAGAGAAAACTGAATATAAGAAGAATCCAATCAGTGTGCAAGAAAGAAGACTGTTATGCATATAGAGAATAACAGCTGCATAGAAAAGAGTTAAGTGCTCGAAGTGGAGAGAACCTGCAGTAGAGGGAATCCCAGAAAGACATAAGATGAAATAGTGGAAACTGATTCCATCATGTTCCAAGTTACTGAATGCTTTGAAAGAGATGATAAGAGACTTTGACAATGAGTGACATAATGCTGGAGAAAACCCAACCACCTATGCACGTAAAAGTACCCATTACACTCTTGGAATGGTTGGTGTTAGGAAGGGCATCCAATCGTAGAAACCATGCCAAATCAGACTGGAGTCTGGTGCAACCTTCCAGCTTGCCAGCCCTGGTCAAACCATCCAACCCATGCCAGCATGGACAAGGGATGCTAGATGATGATGACGCACTCATCTTTTAAATGTAATGATTCTGTGAAAATTAATTCACTTTTTTTATATTTGCTGTATATCTATATAACTTTTTGTATTGTTTTACAGAGGAACTTTTGGCTACATAAAAACTGAGGAAGAAATTTTGAAGAATAACTGAAAATATCCATTTTCAATGTTTTTCTTTCACTTTATTTGAATATAATAAATTTTCGTTTTGAGACAATAATTTTACAGTTCTATATTTAAGAGATGAGGAATTATGTACATTATTTATATTTGATGGATATTTGTCCTCATCTTGTTTCTTGTTAACACAACGTTTCTACTGATATACCCTCCAGTCTTCATCAGGTGTCTTGGGAAAATTTTGAACCTGGTTCTCATTCCTAAGGTTTTTGATATTATTATTATTATTATTATTATTGTTTAGGTCACTGCCTAGAATCAAACTCAAAATCTTAGGGTTAGTAGCCCACGCTCTTAACCACTATGCCATATGCCTGTGGAGCAAGATGAGGACAAATATCTGTCAAATATAAATAATGTAAAAAACGGTAAATAATGTAGAATAATTTTAGATGAAATAAACTTTCGTTTTAAGAATATCTAGTTGTTATCTATTTCTATATTGAAATACACTTTACTTAAACTGTTGTTCTAGCACTATTCCTTGTCATTATTTTACTTATCCACCACCATTACCAAGAGTTAGATTGCACTGAGAAACATATCTTCCACACTGTATAGGTTATTGGTTCTTCACATATTACTATTGTATGAGCTGCCCTAAGCCAACACCTATATTTTGGTGGTATCTGACTGAGTGAAGTATTCATCTGGTGTTTCATGTCATAAACATTATATCTTTGCTATGAATATATCCTAAGATCTTAAAATTAAAATCACATCCATCTTTTATCTTTATGTTATACTTGTTTCAGTCATTAGACTGCGGTTATGCTGAGGCACCCCCTTGAACAGTTTGTTTTAGTTGAGTGAATCGACCCCAGTGGTGCTTATTCTGTCGGTCTCCTTTGCTTAACTCTAAGTTATGGGGATGTAAACACACCAACACTGGTTGTCAAGCAGTGGTGGGGGACACAAAAACACACACACATATATGATAAGCTTCTTTCAGTTTCCATCTACCAAATCTGCTTATAAGGTTTTCGTTGTTCCGAGGTTGTAGTAGAAGACATTTTCCCAAAGCACCATGCAGTGGGACTGAACCCAGAACCATGTTATCAAAAATAACAGGTAGTTTTGATGTTCTTTTCGTTGCTGTGTAGCTCATAACAAACAACTATTTGTTAGACAAACAGTGTTTTTGTACTGCTTACATTGGTGACCTGTACCTTCCCAACAAATCTGTCTACAGCATATTAGTTTAGAGGACATTAAGCATTTTGATGAAACACAAAGAGATGTACACCATCTCTCTGTATAGCTCAGTATGAGAACTGAGATCATAATGAACTCCTCTTCTACATTTTATTTTACTTTTGTGATTAGGATCATTAACAACAAAGACTTATACAGCTTTCTCTATAAGTACCAGCTATTAACTCAAACTCTTTGCAGTTTACTGAGGTGGAGTCAGTATATTTGATATTCTCTTCTTGCACTACAGCTTTCTCTTGTTCTCTTAAATAAACTTTCTCTTTGGGATGCTACAACACAACCATGTTATCTACGACTTTTTCAAATCTTATATCATTTGCCAGTGTTCACAGTGTCTTGCTTACCTTGATGTAAACATTCTTTTGCTGGAAAATCTATAAAGACTTGGAAACAGTCTGGCTGTATGTTTTGCTAAGTACCTTTCATAGCTGAGAGTTTTTACTTCATCTCATGAAAAGGCTATTGCATCCATAATGTTGAACTTTTTCCAGAAGTCACTGTCTCTCAGTTTATCTTCTCTATCAATTGCTTTTATGAATTGTTCCAAAAGCCTTCTCAGATATAGGCTTTGAATTTAGCTAATGCCCTATGATCTATTTGTGAGAACAAAGAAATATTGTTCTTAGGGATATAATTCCACACTCATGATCAGAAAAATAATTGAAATTCACAAGGTGCATTGTCTAAAAGAAACAATATTTTGTTGAATATACTATTTAGATCACAGTACATTTCTACAGCAGATCCTAAAAGTTTGTGAACTAGTCTTTGATAAATCTTGAAATCATTCTTCTTATTTGAATGCCAAAATCACAAGCAGAGTAAACTTAACATAGTCCTTGTAGGTAATTGAATATGAGGAGTGGTACATCAGTAGGGACTATAATCTAATATTGTCAGCAACATTTCCTATCACAAGAAGCATCAGTCGACTTTTTTGAAACTTCCAGTTTTGACAGGATTTGAACTTGTAATGTAAAAATAGATGTAACTAAATTACCCATGATACCTTTTGCTCATCACTGCCAACATTGCCAGTCCATTACCCTCTTGAAATATGTCAGTTACAGTACCTAAAAATGGTTGTAAGTACAGCTGTGTGGTATTTGCTTCACAACCATGTTTTGAAGTTCAGTACCACTGCACAGTACTTTGCTTATGATTTTTTACTACCAGACCCTTGGGTTGACCAAATCTTTTTCAGGGGAATTTGGTAGATGAAAACTGGATGAATATGTCACCTGTTTTAACACCACTACTTGGCTATTGTGTGTCATTAGCAGAGCTTTCGCTAAATACATTTGGACAGGCCTCTAGGCTTGATGATAATTTCCTCCCACCATTGAGAGGACCATTCACTTTGGACTGATTTATGTAAAGCCTTCTTCCCGCCAAAAAAATAATAATGAAAGAAAGAAGCTAATCCAATTTTCTTCATCATCATCATCATTTTAATATATACTTTTTCATGCTTGCATGGGCCAAACAGTATATTGAAACAGATTTTCTATAGTATGGTACCCTTCTTGTCACCAGCCTTTTATCTGTTTCGAAGCCAGGTAATATTTCTCTATGGTCAGACATACTTTTGCAGAATGGAAATGAATAACTTTTATTTAAAACAATCATGCAATGTCAAGACACAAACATACATACACTCATACTCACTCACAGATACATTTTTTTTAAAAGCCACCTAAAGCTGTGAGTTTGTCTTGTGACTTTAGTTTCATGTCTGCAATTATCAGGCTAAATCTAATGATTGCACTGGTGTGAAACTCAAGTCTTGATGAACTCTCTGTTTCATTTTTAATAAAAATTTAACATATATATATTATTAACCATATATACTTAACCTATATGCTTTGTGTATTTTCTGGTGGCTGCAATAGTGTGGTGGAGTATATACACTCTCAAAGTGAGTGTTAAAACACTTTAGAGTCATGGACAGGCAAGGTAACTCAGCTTCAATCCCATTTGGGAGTGATGGACACTGGGTGTTTTGCTATTTTTGCGGCTTATCAACATCATGTACCTGCCAGGGTTGAAGGCAAGTCACTTAGCCAGTACATGACTTATATGCTCATGGCTTGTAAGACCATGTTCTGGTTACATGGAGACACACACACACACACAATCAACATCATATTTTTCATCTATTTTTATTATTCAGACGGTAATGTCAAAGGAGGAGGAGGAGGAGGGTATACCGAATGACTAAAGCAGACTGACATTGTCAGTCTCATAAGGGTGGAGAAAGAGGGTGTGCTGAGTGAGTAAAATGGACTGACAAATGTCAGTCCGGCAAAGCCGATTTTATTTATATAGACAACACAGACACTTTGTAATTTGATAGCTTTTAATGTGATACCTGTTAAACAGAAATTATTTTTATTTAATGAAAATTTAATAAAATCTAATCATAAGTTCGTGAAATTATACTAAATACAACTAAATTGAAAACCTTTTTCTCCTGACCATATTGGCAATTCTAAAAACTTTTAGGTGCGAATTTTACTTGAGTATAAGCTTTTTTTTAACAATTTTTATCCTGTAAATCACCTGTGTAAATTACACAGGTGTGCAAATTACATAGGTTTTTACAGTAATTATGATTTTATTCAATATACTCTGCTCTCAGATTCAAGCACTTATTGCAGTGGTCCTTCAATTATTCTAAGCTCTTTAAATGATTTTGGACCTCCTATCAGGCCTTTTGCAATATCCTTAAAGCCAGGAACTTTTCAGTACCTTCTTGTATATATATATATATATATATATATATATAAAAGGAAAATAAGACAAGGTAGAAAATGCTAAAATAATTTTGTCATGCAGTACATTTTTAAAAGTTAGTACCAGTTTCAGTCTTTTCGACTTTTTCAACTAAGAGTAAAACATGGAAAACAATTAAATTGAAGAAAAAATTTAAATGAAATGTTTTGTAAATATTTTCATAGTCTTCAAATAGGTAGGACATTTTCCTTTTTTATGCCTCTCTGTTTTCCTTTGTGAAGGCTCTGAAGGTAGTAATAGATCTGAAGAAATAGTTTTTATGAGTGCAGAAAAATGTTGATTCTGAAGTTTGATGGTTTAAGCAGAAGCAGCTGCCAGGGAAAGAGATGGAGAAGAAGGAGAAGAAAAAAGAAAAGATAGGAGTGGTATGACCCAGTAGTAGATTGTTTGTGACCTAAAAGTGACCTGTTGTGGTTGTAGCAGTAGTGGTTGGAATTGTTCCAAATAAATTCATGTTCTGAATATATCTATCATTTTTAATATTTGCACGGGTATTATTCTAAGATCCTTGTAGTAGTGTCATCTGTGGTGGAAGCATTCAATAGAGGTTTATATTTTGCAACAAAATATGATTCTTTGTTAACGCGCTGATTATAGGTTGCATTGTCCCTAAATTTATAGAGGGGGAAAATCCTAAAGTTGGGTTGTTTGTTAGTAGCGCAAACATTGATGTGTCCACCTAATGCTATTTTTCTGTATTTTAATCTGGGATCTATGTACAGTCATCCTCTGGTGTAAACTGTTTTTAGTTTGACCAATGAATTGCTCCCCATAGCAATACATGTGTTGTCAATGTAATGTATTGCTCTTGAGAGCAGTACTTTGGTCAATGTAATGTGGTGAGAGATGTAGGAGAAATTATGATAAACATAAGTTTATATAACTTGTTCTCTATGTCTGCTTCACTACTTTGCAACTGCTGCATTGGATGATCCAAGTGCAATGACCCACAACAGATCATCATGGGAACATGGATTATGTTACAGAGATCATATATATATATATATACACATACACATACATACACACACACACACAGAGTGAGAGTGCTGAAAAGTTCCTAGCTTTAATGGTATTATGAAAAGTTGGAGGCCCAACCCTTCAAGTTCTTTTACAGGGCTTTAAAAAACTGAAGGTCTGTTCCAATATGTGTGTGAATCTGGGAGGATTCTCCTGTATTTCTTTTACCTAAAGCCAGGAACTTTTCAGCACCCCTTTCGTTTAACGTCCGTTTTCCATGCTAGCATGGGTTGGAAAGTTTGATTGGGGACTGGCAAGCCAGGAGGCTGCACCAGGCTCCAATCTGATCTGGCAATGTTTCTACACCTGGATGCCCTTCTTAATGCCAACCACTCCGAGAGTGTAGTGGGTGCTTTTTACATGCCACTAGCATATATATATATATATATATATATATATATATATATATATATATATATATATATATATATATATATATATATATATATATGTATATATATATGTATATATATATCACAGGTATGGCTGTGTGGTAAGAAGCTTGCTTCCCAACCACATGGTTCCAGAATCAGTCCCACTGCATGACACCTTGGGCAGCTGTCTTCTACTATAGCCTTAGGCTGACCAAAACTTTGTGAATGGATTTGGTAGAGAGAAACTGATTTTACTTGACTCAATAGGTCTCCTCAAGTACGGTGTGTCGCCTGACTATTCAAAGGTCATATATATATATGTATTTATGTGAGTGTATCTTTGTATCATGCCACTTTTGTTTGACAACTGATGTTGGTGTGTTTATGTCCCCATAACTTAGCATTTTGACGAAAGAGAATAGAATTATTAGGCTTACAAAGAATAAGTCCTATGGTCAATTTCACTGGGTACATCTTATGGAGTTTCTACCTACGCCTTTTCTACAGATCAAGCAGGGCCATCTACCTGAAGGGGTTTGTGGTTTGTTTGCCTTCTTACTTAAATACATTTAATAGAAAAAGATGTACATGAGTATGGATGTAAGATAGTCTAACTAACAGAATATAAATGATATCAGGAGTTAAATGAGTAGAATTTTATGAGTCCAACAGCTGTTTTTTTGGGAGTTTAAACTCCATATCTGTCCACACCTCAAATGTAAAATTCTTCCCTGAAGACGGAAGCAGTGTTATCCGATACTGGATCCAAGTAACTATCATTATTCCGGACTACCAAGTCTCCAGAAACAGCTGTTGGACTCGTAAAACTCTAGCTATTTAACTCATGATATTTATATTCTGTAAGTCGGACTATTTTATATCCATACACATGTATATATTTTTTTCTATTAAATGTATCTAATATTCTGTGTAAATCGACTCTCCTAGCTTGCTTATATATATATATATATATAAATACATAAAGAGAGAGGGGGGAGGGAGGGAGAGAAAGGATAGGGAAAAAAGAAAGAACAAAATAAAGAATGA
>NC_068981.1:57367213-57368831 GCF_001194135.2 Octopus bimaculoides | reverse complement strand
CATACCTTCGTTTTATTTGCTTTTTTCATTTTAAATTTGCTTTAACCCTAACCCTAACCCTAACCCTAGGGTTAGGGTTAGGGTTAATTGTTTCAGAATCGTTTGTTTATGTAGTCGGCACTTAATGTATATCGGCTGAATGGACGTCAGTGATTGGTTGAAATTACAGAAATACGACAACTTTAACATGGAATAATTTATGGATTTCTTTTTTTTTAAAGAAGACTAAGAGAAAAAGATGTTTTATATGACACATTCTACCAGTGTTCCAAGTTTCAAAGTGTTTCGTTAATGAAAAATGTGGCCCCCGTTTTAAAAAGGATCCTATTATTCTACATTTATCTGTTAAAAATACATCACGATGAAACAATGCCAGTAAGATCTATAAATCTACGCTTTAAAAAGTATATCAATCGGTGGTTAAATTAAAGTGAATTAAACTTAGCCAATAGCTGTGGAAGTTATACTTTTATCTTTTACGTGTTCCAGACCAAAACCTGTGGCCATGCTGGAGCAATGCGGTTATTTAATTTTTTTTTTTCTGTAGGTTTAAATGTTTATCAGTGTTATGAAAGAAAACAGATACACGCATCGGCAGAAAGGAAAGTAGATATAGTTACATAGACAGCCAGATAGGTGGGCAGGCAGATAGGTAGGTAGGTGACGTACCGATATAGAAAAAGCTATGCAAATAGAGAGATATTACATATAAAAATAAGAGGAATGACCAGCAAAAGTGGACTCCTATATGCTAGAAATAGATGCCGAATCATCTAACCACGAAAAAAATATATGTTCTCAGTAAAAATTTAGCGACACAACAGACTGTATTTGTTTTGCCCTTTACAGTCTGTTGTGTCGCTAAATTTTTACTGAGAACATATATTTTTTTCGTGGTTAGATGATTCGGCATCTATTTCTAGCATATAGGAGTCCACTTTTGTTGGTCATTCCTCTCATTTTTATATGTAATATAATTTTAATCTTCGGATTTTTTTAATATGCTAGACCACTGGTTTTAATTGATTAATATCAATTTCTACCCTCCTTAACAAATAGAGAGATATATTAATAGATAGATGGGTTGAAATGAAAAATTCTCTATCAGTAAATAACTCGGACTGAACCTTGTTGGTAGTTGGACAGTGAACAGTGGAGTTTGTTTATATTTTATTTTTTAAAATTCCCTCACTTAACGCATGCGCTTTACTGCAATTATTTATCGTCTGCTCAATCGCAACTCTTTACTCTTTTTACTTGTTTCAGTCATTTGACTGCGGCCATGCTGGAGCACCGCCTTTTAGTCGAGCTAATCGACCCCGGGACTTATTCTTTATAAGCCTAGTACTTATTCTATCGGTCTCTTTTGCCGAACCGCTAAGTTACGGGGACGTAAACACACCAACATCAGTTGTCAAGCGAAGTTGGGGGGACAAACACAGACACACAAACATATACACACACATATATATATACGACAGGCTTCTTTCAGTTTCCGTCTACCAAATCCACTCACAAAGCTTTGGTCGGTCCGAGGCTATAGTAGAAGACACTTGCCCAAGGTGCCACGCAGTGGGACTGAATCCAGAACCATGTGGTTGGTAAGCAAGCTACTTAC
>NC_068981.1:57335199-57366632 GCF_001194135.2 Octopus bimaculoides | reverse complement strand
TGTAATTATCATTATTATTATTTTTTTTTTTTCGCTGTTTGTCATCATTTTATTGTATTCCACATTCTGAAACATTTGTAATTCACTTTTTTTTTTTCTTTTCTTTTACAAGAATTTCTTAATTCTCACTCCTTCCTTCGTCGTACCTTTCACAAATAAAAAAAAATCTGAGGTACTACTAAAAAAGAATGGTCCCCAACGCGCAGTCGCGAGTGCGCGTATGCAAATGAATACATTCTAGACCTTGACAACCACGTGCGATTTGGATAGCGTTCTTGAAAGTTGAATTTGAAAATGTATGAAATTAACAAAAACAGGTAGTGTGTTATTTTTATTTGGGTGCGCGTTGGGGACCACTCTTCTTTAGTAGTACCAAATCTGAAACATTACAAGTTGATTGGTGAAACACACACACGCACACACAAACCAGTTCAACGTTAATAACAGTTATCGGTAAATTTAATGAATCAGAAAAAAAAAACAAAAAAAAACATTAACTCCAAACAAATTGAAAAATATCGTAAAGTATCTACATATATAAACTCATCTATCATCGCTGACGAAGAATAAATCAACGGTCAAAGGAGAGAAAAAAAAAGAAAAGTAAAAGAAATTTTTTTGTTACTTTCGAAATAACGTTTATCTTTCGAAGGTTGTTTGTAAATGAAACAAGTTGCAGCGAGTGAGAGTAAAAGGTAAAAAGCACTTATTATCAGCATCTATGAATGTTCCATGCACGTACCCACATGTAAGTGCTTGTGTTTGTATGTTTATGTGTACGTATGTATAACTGTGTAAGAGAGAAGAGAAGGAGGGGGGGGGAATAATAATTTGAGAATGAAATAAAATAAAACAGTTAAACAAATTTACGATTAGTACCATTATTATCGATTTTTGCCGATCATTAATGATTTTCAAAAAAAGTATATGAAGTATATAACACTTATTTCATCAATTCCCCCAGTATGATGAAAGACGATGTGGACTTCAGTGGGATTCCAACTCAGAATTAAAGGACTGCAAGATATTTTGTGGCTCATTAGTCCGATGTTACTCGAAATATTGGACAAAAATGATTGGAAAATTCATTCTTTTCCTTCCAAGTGTTTTTTATCGAAATTTTCCTTTTTTTTTTTCTACGAGCTTCGACGGAGTGTGTGATTTCGATTTCTGGCGGTCGACGTCTGAGCATAACCTGCCTCGGATTTAGCTTTTTCATCATTCTCAGCCTTTCTCAGCGCATACCAAATTGAAGTTTCATATTTCGCTAAGTCAATCGGCTTTAAACCCGATAAAGTTGTTGCTGTCGTTGAAGCTCCAGCGTCGATAAGTCTTTTAACAATATCTTCATGCTTAGCTTCAGTTGCGACATGTAAAGCCGTACAACCATCGGTAGACGCGAAATTGACTTTGGCACCCCTTTGAAGAAGTTCGTCTATTACTGCTAAATTTCCTGCACGGCTGGCGATGCAGATTAATGACTGATTTTTATCATTACGGATATTAGGATCAATTCCTGATCGTAATAACTTTCGAGTGACTGCAACATTTCCATTACTTACAGCATTGATTATTTGTAGTGTAGAGTCCTGTGATAGAAAATTTCCAGATACAGGCATTTTTTTCACGATAATTTTCTTCATTTTTTTATTTTTTTTATTTTGATGTTGTCATAGCAATGGTTTCAAGAGTTATTTCCCTTGGACCTCTTCATTAACTTAAACTAGACTCCCTACTTTCATTTTGGCAGATAAAAATAATCTTCTATGCTGGAGTATTGTTTCCAAGTTATATAACGTTGAGCTTAATATACATTAAAACACTGATACCATCTTAATTCAGTGAGAACTTAAGCTCCACTTTATTTCCAATCGTAACAGATTTTGCTGTTCCTTTGATAATTTTAATCTGGATCCTTGTTGCCTTCAACGTGCGAAGAGAAATATATTTAAACAAGACATATATGAATTTTATGCTGGTAAAAAATATCATCAAGCGCTAGTGAATTCAAAAGATAGGAGAAAGCAAATAGAATGGATAATTTGTATATGTCTAGATTTTCTCCAGACCATCACTTGAAAACTTGCATTTTTATTGTAAACAACTGCTGTTAAATAAATACATTGATATTAGAAAATTGTACCTAAATTTCTATGATAGGGAAATAAATGTTTTCACAACCATAATTGTTTTCATCCCCTAACTAAACCTGCTCCTGTAAAGTATAAACTCAATAGATTTTCTATAGAAGGATACATATATATATATGGGGTATAACCATATGAGTAGGATTATATTTCACATTTTATTCCAATAGGAAGAGAGTAGTGCCCCAGTTTTTGCTCTGATTTACAGATGATTTGGATAGGATTGAGGACTATTGTAGTAACAATGCAGGTAATAGAGAGGAGCTAGTTTATGTGTCCTAAACATTGGTAGCTTGTAGATAAAATTAGTTGGGGTGCAGCACAGAAAATTTTTAGCCATTGCTTTAATGTTGTGTAAAAGGAAACATCATCATCATCAAACATATAAAAAGAAAATTTATACATAAACTTGATTGGTTCACATTTTAGCCACTGCCGAGTAGTGTGTTTAATTTGTTCACTGAACACCGATGCGAATTTCCCCTTGTTTTTCAAAAATACCTTCTAAATCACAAAATAAAGGGGCGGTGGAAATGTGCCCTATTTTTCAAATCCTGGCAACAACACTGAAGCTGGAAGCAGGATAATAATCTAATTCTACACTTTATCACATTCAAGAATATAAACACATTTTTATGCACAACACACGTGGAGTCAAAAAGAAACACTACCTTTCAGCCAGCACTGTCGTTCATGCAGTGCTCTCTCTCCCTAGTGTGAAGCTTCCTATCTCGGACATGTGAGCATGCGCACAACAGCCAAACACCGCATTGCTGGGACTGTGAAGTGCACAGTTCTATACAAGGATTTTTGTACTTTTTTCATAAACTAGGTGATGGCTACTGACATTAAGCTTAAGGATTATATAATGTACAAGTATAAAGAAAGAATTAAAGAAAAATGATTCATTATATTGAATGTTATTGATGATATTGAGTGGAAATAAGGGGTGCTGCAGTTCTGCAATTCCTATACATGAGCCACCATGGTCCTAAGGAGTAGTTGTAAAATGTTAGTGAGTGAAGGTTTGTCAATCAACCAGGCTTTTCTTTGGATACAGTCTTGTTTATGTATGTATTGTAGCTGCTTTATCCTAGATACATGAGCTCTACTTTATGGTGTGGGTGTATACTTAAGCATTGTAGAGGATCTGAGAGTAAACAGTACTGAAGTGTTCACTGGGTTTAAAGTTGGAATATCGTCTTTGCAATGCAGTTTTGGAAATATGTTATAACTTAGGTCATGAAGGCTTGTATATGTATGGTTTGTGAAAGTTTTAGTCTTGAGTTATTCATGAACAGAGACGACAATGTTTTGATTGTGTTACCTCAGTATATGTGATGACAATGTTGTTGTTGTTGTTGGCACTCCGTCGCTTACGACGTCAAGAGTTCCAGTTGATCCGATCAACAGATCAGCCTGCTCATGAAATTAACGTGCAAGTGGCTGAGCACTCCACAGACACGTGTACTATTAACGTAGTTCTCGGCGATATTCAGCGTGACACAGTGTGACAAGGCTGACCCTTTGAATTACAGGCACAACAGAAACAGAAACAGGAAGAAAGAGTGAGAGAAAGTTGTGGTGAAAGAGTACAGCAGGGTTTGCCACCATCCCCTGCCGGAGCCTCGTGGAGCTTTAGGTGTTTTTGCTCAATAAACACTCACAACGCCCGGTCTGGGAATCGAAACCGCTGTCCTATGACCGCGAGTCCGCTGCTCTAACCACTGGGCCATTGCGCCTCCACGATGACAATGTATAGGTGCTGTTTAAGCACCAGGTACAGCATATACATTTACCCATTATTCAAACATAAATTGAAACATTCTTATTCACAAAAATAGCTGTAAATATTGTACAAAACTTCCTAACCCTCTTTTTTTTATTGTTTACCTTTAATTAAATATGGTGGCTCAGACAAAATATGAACAAATTGTAGCATTGATGGTTGATATAAAGAATTGTGAGGTAACAAAATAACAGAAAAGATCAAGGGCTATGGTGAAAGTGAGGGTGGCCATTTTGAATTATGAATATTTGTAAGATATTGTCAATAAATAATAACAATCAACCTATAAACTTTCATTAACCAAAACCTTAAACATTTTATTGTATGTTAAAATGAATAGTCAGTAAATATATATATGCCACATCCAGTAGACTGTGACAAGTCTCATAGGGATGTGTTTCCAAAGTCTCTGTTCATAGAAGTGGTACATGTCAGGTGTAAGGTGTATAAGTTGCATTTGGGTGATGCCTGCTTGCAATATGTTATCAATGAATGAAAGGTGATCTCTGTATAAGTGTATTTGGTTGGAAGTAGCAGAAAGTAGGTTGTTGAGGAAAAAAGGAAGAATGTATGTGACATGATAAAGCCAACATTACCAGATTGAATAAAATGTAAGCTGGAGAGGAACTGGTTAACAAGCTGTGATTGAATTATCTGACATATCCATGTATGAAAGAGATGAATAAAGTTAATAGGTATGCAGATTTGCAAAGGGGGCCTACAAGACAAACAGTTGAGACATTGTTTGTCAAAATACTGCTAGTGGGAACTTATATATTTGGTTCAACTGGGATTTTGGAATGTGTACAGGTGAGAAGTGAGAACAGGGGGAAAACTCCCAAGGTGGTAAAAGTTTTATTTAATACTTAAGTTATTGCAATGTTAGTAATGAAGTTAATAAGTCAGAGTGATTATTAATATTTAGGCAGTGAACTGGTAGAGTTCTTAGAACATCATATTGAACACTTTCTGGCATTTGTTCTCCTCTTTGTGTTCTGAGTTCGAATCCTGACAAGACAATTTTGCCTTTCATCCTTTCAGGATCCATAATAATAATAAAAAAGAAAGAGGTACCAATCCAGAGCAGTGGATCAGCAAAACCATAAGAATATCAGATTAGATGCCTTATAGTCTGTTCATCTTGTGTTCTGAGTTCAAATCATGCCATGACTTCTGTCTGGCTTAACACCATCACCTGGCATTTTGGGTGCCTTTAGGTCAGGTTTCCGGATTGAAAATAATTTTTTCTCTCTATCCCACCAATCTTGAAAGCCTTGAATGGGTCATGGGTACTGCCTTCTCTCCTGATTAAAAGATAAAAAAAGAAAAGGAAGATTGCCAATACTCAAAACGTTTGTAAGCTCCCAGCATGATGAGGTAAATATAACTGGACACGTATAGATCAAATTTTTGCTGGGTAGTTTCCATGGATTGTGATAGTCTTTATCTTTTACTTGTTTTAGTCATTGAACAGTGGCCATGCTGGGCCACCACCTGAAGGGTTTAGTCAAGTAAACTGACCTCAGTACTTATTTTTAAGCCTGATATCTATTCTGTTGTTTCCCTCTTTTGCTGAACTAAGTTACAGGGCTGTAAACAAACCAACACCTGTTGTCAAGCACTGGCGGGGGACAAACACAACAAACTTGCAGACACACACACACACATACGATGGACTTCTTTCAGTTACCATCTACCAAGTCCAATCACAAGACTTTGTTCAACCCACTTGCTCAAGGTTCCATACAGTGGGACTGAACCCAAAGCCACTTGATTGTGAAGCAAGCTTCTCAGCCACACAACTTTGGTGAAGATATGAGCCAACACTGTTTAAATGTGATAGGAAGCACTGTGAGCACTGGTTAACTTGTTGGGATGATGTAACTAGCAGCTGATATTGAAGATTCCTCCAGATCTTTAAGCAGTACAATTGAGAACGAACCACTTGTGTAAGGAAGTGGATAAACAGTGCAGAATATTCTTTTCTACTCAAGGCATAAGACCTGAAATTTTGGGGGAGGGGGCCAGTCAATAAGATTGACTCCAGTACACAGCTAGCACTTAATTTATCGACCCAGAAAGGATGAAAGGCAAAGTTGACTTTGGCGGAATTTGAACTCAGAACGTAAAGACAGATGAAATACCGCTAAGCATTTTGCCCGGAGTGCTAACGTTTCTTATTTCTTTATTGCCCACAAGGGGCTAAACAAAGGGATTAAGTCGATTACATCGACCCAAGTATGTAACTGGTACTTAATTTATCGACCCCGAAAGGATGAAAGGCAAAGTCAACCTCAGCGGAATTTGAACTCAGAATGTAATGGCAGACGAAATACTGCTTAGCATTTCGCCTGGCATGCTAACGTTTCTGCCAGCTCACTGCCTTAAAATATATACTTTTCTACTCTAGGCACAAGGCCTGAAATTTTGCAGGAGGGGTCCAACTGGTACTTAATTTATTGACCCTGGCGTGCTAACGTTTCTGCCAGCTTACTGCCTTAAACATTGCAGAATATTGTTACAGTCATATTTGCTTAGCTATCTTGGATGAATTGGAATTGAAATACATTTGCTGTTAACTATTTCAGTGTAGAATTGTTGTAGGTATTTGTTGAATTGTTGCCCAATTAGTTGACTTCAATTAAGGTTCAGTGCTTCTAATTATGCTTAAACTCATTTGGTATCAACCATTTCAGCACTGAAACATTGTACTCATGAAAACTACAATCAAAATGGAAAACTAAATAAAGTTATGTTTCTTTTGATATATCAAAAATATTAAGGGAGGAAACACCATATTTTAACTATTTCCCATGTCAATGCATCTCTCTCTTTCTTTATGCCTTTAGCTCGAAGTTGTCCATTGTCAAAAAGGTCATTGCTAAAAACAGCTACACCAAAACATCTACATCTTATACCATTCTGTTTAAAGTACTAGAATGTTCAGAGAGGCAGAGGCATGATGTAGTACAGGAAAACACAATTAGGCAAAGGTTGAACAATTCTAAGGATGTAAAGACTGGAACATCAAAATAACGGTCAGGTTTGCAGGCAAGAAAAGTGTGGAAGGTGTTTAAGAGAACCACTATATTGGTAACAAATATGGAAAGGTAAATAGAATAAATGATCTAGATAGTTTGAGATGGAAAGGTTTCAACCTCTGTGTCAGAAGAACCAGAACAAGAACAATTGAAAGAGCTAGGAAGAGTTCAGTGCAAGATGATGATGTCAGAATGAAGGTGAGATGTAAGTCCTCAAAGCAGAATGAGAAGTAGTTGAATAGGTATTGATATTGACAGGGTTAGCATTTAATGCATTATGGTCAGATTTATGATGGAATATTACTCCTTCATCATGTATACTCAATATTAGATGTTAAAGAAAATTTCATCAAAACTAAGACTATCAAAGAATAATTCAACCAAAATTCATTTAAAATTAGTCAAGAAGTTAATATTTTTATCTGAAAATTCTTCTTTGTTTTGTTAATGAGTTATTTCTCCACACTGCACATTTGTAAACAAACATGTTAACTGCCGTTCTATAACTCATCCTCTCTACTATTACAGCGAATATCTGGAAAAAAAAATTATGTAGAAGCATTTTGTTTTTACAATTTTTGACAACTAGATTTAAGTTCTGCTAACTAAATTTTTCAATTAACAGGATCTCATAATTTTGGATTCACAAACTTTCCAGAGTGCATAATACAAAATAAAAAAAAAAACAGACAATTTATTTCATCATTTTATTTGAATACATTTGATGTTTGAGTAAACACCAGAACACTTTCATTCAATCAGCAGACAAATTATAGACCTAGATCATTCTGTACAGGCATTGTGTCATATTGCACTGCAATAACAGCAACAGAAACTACAGAGTAGACTTTGACTTTTGTGAAGAACAAGGCCAGGGCAGATATATTTGCCCCTGGTGGACATGTCCAGTCAAGGAATTTAAACCATTTAGATATGTCTGGTCTGTTTGGACAGTGGTTAGTTGGTGGGATAAAACCAACAGATGAATAAACATACACATGTACATCTAAATATAGATGTGGACATAGACATACTAGCATTTAAGATGGTGATTTATATACACATATACACCCATACATCTAATAACTAGATGTATTTACAATTATAATAAAAATAAAAAGTAGAGTCGAAGGTTTGAAGTGAGGTGTAAGATAGATGATGTAGATGCCAAAAGAACTGGTTAAATAAAATATGGCTCAGGCAGCATATTGCCAGCAGGTTTCAAAGAGCACAGGTTTGAATAGCAGCCACTTGCAGCACACTGACATTAAAGAGATATCCTCAGCTTGAGGGACAAAATTTGGTGTTTGAAAAAAAATCTGGACTATGAAAGTTGTCAGACTTGGGTGGGGTTGGGCGACTTCTTTAAAATTTTTTTTTTTTAGCTTGTAAACATATTTCTAAAATATATTTTGTGACAAGCTTTAACATTAAAAAAAAAATCACTTTAAAAATAAACTTCAAAGGGAATAATTTTGTTCACATTTGAAATATCAGCGTAATGGATAATCTACACAATAATTATTATCTAAAAGATTTGAAAACATTTAACTATTTCTAAAAGAGCACACACAGAATTCCACAATGACACTCAGAAAGTAAGCCAGGTACAGACCATTTCTCACAAATCAAAAACAATAAAAGAAACTAATTTCATTTATTATTAAGAAAAAGACTTTTAGAAAATGAATGATTGCTAAACATTATTTTCTCATAGAATAATACAAAATTGTTTCAAGGTTGATTAAACTCAAGTCATAAATAAACATATAGATAGGAAACTATTTGATTTTGAAGCAAACAATAAGTGTTTTTGTTTTATATCAAATAATACATCAACTGGTTTTCTCTAGGATCTAGACTTTAATCTTTCATAGACAATTTTTTGTTCATATTAATTCCTTTCTTCCCAAATATACATGATTTAGAAAGTCCTAAAGAAAATGATATGTGGAATCATGTTAACCAATTTCAATTTTGTTTCCTTAATAAACACTTGTTTTGAAGATGTGTGACAATTATAATTTTCTTGGAATATTTTACAAAATATTTCCTAACTGTTGTTAAGTACAAAGCCATTTTCCTAATAGGCTACTTCTGTCTGAGAATGCTAGTATGAACAAAGAATGATCTAAAAACATTCCCTTTGTAATCTTATCAAATACAGGCTTTCTTATCTGTTGATACAATAACTGGGCCAGAATCCTTTTCCATTGTAGATGACAATATTTGATTTTAAATGATTAACATTGATAGGGCAAAGAATAGAAATATTGGCAAGGTTGTCAAAGACATGGAATGTACATTGCTTAAGTAATCATAGTTTAACTTTTACAACAGGTCCAAGAAAACACCAACAAAGTATGATTGTTTACACATTGAAAATTCTAGTGTGTGTATGTGCATGTGCAGAGAAACATAATTTGCTTCTTATTCACACTATGATGAATACACATCACATTCCTGTAAGTGTGTGTATGTGAGATGGATAGATATATAGATAGATAGATAGAGAGAGAGAGAGAGTGTGTGTGTGTGTGTGTGTGATAGAAAGGTTTTGTGAAGGTTTCTCAGATTAACAGTATTGTTCCAATTAATATTTGACAGTAAAACTTTAGTCAATGTTTATTTAACCCAGTTTCGTTTTGGTGGAAAGGGTTAGAACATTGTGATTCTGTTCTAATTTACAAGAGTTTGTAACCACCTCATTTATGTCTCAATAATATGAGAGTAAACCAAGTTATTTTCAAAAATCAAGCTTTAAGTTATATTTACAAGCAGATTAAAGGGATGAAAATATAAAAGATTTCCAGGAAAGATGTTTTTCAATCAACAAAGGATTATAAATTGCAAATAAAATATTCAGGTAGCAGCTGAAAAAAAAAAAAGACTTGACAAATAATTTTTTTTTTTTGGGACTTCACAGTATCACAGATAAAAAATAAGTAGTTATTTCACATTAGGAAATCATTGTTGAATAATATGGTAACAGTTTTATGATGCAAAAGGAAGAAGAAAAACAGGAGAGAATCTATGCTTGTTTTCAGGGGCCAATGTTGTCGTTGTTGCTATTGTTTAACCCCAGGTCAGCCTTGACTGATCAAAAGTATTCCAGCTGTGATCATTCCATCTTTTATTAAGACTAGATCAATATTTTTTTTTTTTATATTGGTATAATTGCTTAATATATGACTATTAACTTCAAAATTGGTTTCAGTTTCTCACAAAAAGCAGTTATTTCAATAAATTGTTACTTGAGTCATTGTTTTCTAATGAATATTTTTTTGTTGTAATTGTTGCTCATGTTCAGAATGATAACAATGTAATGAAGATGATGTTGGCAATATAGATAATGAAGATGAATATGCTACAATAGCTGTAATGTCACTGACATGAAAATATACAATTTTCAGTTTTCAGAGCTGTCCATCTTGCAGTCAGTAATCATCTGTGAATTATGACTGACATCATTAAATATTTCGTCATCTTCACTTGAAGGATGCAATTGGTTTTCAGGGACACAAATTTCCATTTTCATATTGACCAAACTAACAGACACTGGAGATGTAGAATTGGCAGTCTGCTGGGGAGAAGAGTGGTTTATTTCATTTGCTTCATCACTTGCACAACTCTGACTATCACCATTCACATCACTATACTCTGTACCAGTTGTGGATGTTGATGCTGTGTTACCTTGTGTACTTGCTTTGCTTTCCTGCAGCAAACAGAACAAAGATATAATCAAATTGCTTTATATTAATTAGGCACTACTAATACTATAAGATCTTAAAATCTCCTATCAATTGTCTTCCATGCACATCTACACTGAAATCTCCATAAGTTTCACTGCTTGGATATTAAACTATAACTTCTTCAGACAAAGGCCATTTAAAGAACATTTCTATTAATAAAACTGCCTGCCATCTTCATGGGCTCTAAAGGTAATATCTGATTAGCCTATTGTTTGATTTCTAAATTAACTTCACGACTTTAACCCTCTTGTTATCATATTTCTGTTGAATAACACTACCATTCATCATCATCATCATCATTTAACATCTGCTTTCCATGCTAGCATGGGTTGGATGATTTGACTGAGGACTGGTGAACTGGATGGCTGCACCAGGCTCCAATCTGATCTGGCAGAGTTTCTACAGCTGGATGCCCTTCCTAATGCCAACCACTCCGAGAGTGTAGTGGGTGCTTTTACGTGACACCGGCACGAGTGCCAGTCACATGGTACAGGCCAGTCACACGGTACTACCATTATTTAAATTAATTTGAAAATGATGAAGAATTTAGTAAAATAACATTGTTAGTATGGAGCTAGTGTTTGGAACATAAGTTAAAATGAAATTTTGATCGAAGGCTTTAATTTAAATCTCTTTAAATCATGAAATTTGTACCATAGAACCAAGGAGGATCTTTGCTGAGTTGGTGTCAAAAGAGTTAAAAAAAGGCTCATTAACTTGATGGAAGCTACAAGGTTTCAGATCTCATTTTGACAAATGGTAGCAAGAATTAGGTGGCAATTATCAAATCAATAATGCAACTTCCTAGTGTACCTTGCTTTTACGTTCAATTATATATTTGCTCATCATATTACATAAATATCAAAATTCCTGAAAAGTTTTACTCATTCTTATGGCAGAAGTTATTTAAGCAGAAGTAACTGAAGGAGAATTATGAAAAAAATATATTATATTTCTTTTTGTCTAAAGATAACCAACCTTTTCATTTAAAAAAAAAAAAAAAAGTAGCGATGAAAATTTTTTACGAGAAATTTGTTAAATATATTATTGATCAACATTTAAGCAAAATATCTAAACTAAAATGAATGGCAATTTGACTTAACAATTGGAATCAAAATGTAAAAAGGGATGTACTTAAAAAATACCATTAAAAGATTCAAATGAATACCTTTAGAGATTAGATAACATCTGCACTGACTGTAGTTGATTTTAGCAATGAAACTGGTGTTTTATGATACAAAGCACAACTGCATATATTACATCAATCCTCTTCTAATAATTTAGTTTATGTTTGAAAGTCTCTTCTAAATGTAAAGTGATTTAGCTGAAGTACTTTTAGAATTAGTTTGCAGGTGGTAGGTCAGTTACCTGGTGTACGAGGTGGACAGTGTTCATATGTTCCTTCATTAAACTTCTCTTTGAAAATACTTGCCCACATACAGGACACAAAACTGGCTTTACATCAACTATCTGAGTCTTTGGAACTTGAGACTTTTGATTTTCTTTTTCTACAAAAAAAAAAAAAGGAAAAAAAGAAAGAAAAAAGTATGTATATTAACTATACTGACAGCTCTTTAACAGAAATCTAGTTTCATTAAAATCAACTTCACATACAGTGTTATGGTCAATTATATATTAACCAATTCTAGATATAGAGAGCACTGATTTAATGGCTCAAAATATTCTTTGGAAAAAAAAAAAAATAGTGTATCACAGTTTCTATGTTATTAATTGGCATATATCTCATCAATGAATATTTCCCCCTCAAGAATTCAGTTCATTCATTCTAAATTTAAATTCAGTTTGTACTCTGTTCCATAAAAGCAAGTAAACAATTGTCTGCCCTAAGAAAATCTCTAAATTGTTTGTACAGTAAAATCTCCTTGATGTACTGTTTACAGTTACTGTGAGATTACTGACCATACAGTTATGGTGATAAGTTAAATCATACTAGCTGTCATCAATATGATAGTATATCTCATAAAGATATACAAACAATCATTATAATTCTTCAATCATACCATGTCCTAAATTGGGGAATAATCTTGGATGTATAGTACCTCAAATGATATACAGGCAACCTTTTTCTAGTAGCAGACCTTATGAGATATCACTCATTATAAATATGGTCACACAGTCCAAAAAATAATTTACTAAACGTGTATTACATTAAGTAAATCTTAAAAAAAAAAAAATGATTGAGAGAAAGCATGGGTGAATGAGAAATAGAAAACTGTAAGTGTTCCAATTAACCAAGTTGCACCTAAAGATTATGTTGTAAAATTCAAGGGAAAATGTTATTGTGGTTATATAAATGTGACAATAATGAGTGCCATGTGAAAAAGACATGAAGGGCAACAAGTGGCCTGAGTGCTGCAGGTTGCTCATGCTTGCCTTCTTAAACAGAAAGGGGTTGATTGTAGCTTGAACCCCTTTGATTCAATTCAGTCAAGGCTGACCTGAGGTTAAATACTGATAACAGCAGCAGCAGTTTCACGGTTGAGCAATTGCAACAGTGGTTCTCAACTGGAGTCCATATGGCCCTTGGAATTCCATATAAAATTTTGTTGTTAAAGTTTATCTACAATAAACGGGTTATTCTTCTACAATATACAAAATATTTTAACAATATTTTTAAATACAATTCCTAATAATATTTAATAATTAAAATATAATAATATTTTTTTAAATGTCAAATGGTTATGAGGGCCCAGTAGAGAAAATAGGAAGGTGTCCACGGGCAAAAAAATCATTGAGAACCACAAAGTTACAAGAAGGAAGAACCTCTAGTTGTAAAAAACAATTGTTCCAAAAAAGTAAATTATTATATCCATGCAATGTGGTGGGAGGCAAATGATGGTAGATCCCAAAATACAATCTTAATTTCCAAGTGAGAATATCTTATGGCATGCATCTGTCTGAGTGTAATGAAAAACTAAAGCCTAAAGCATATTTTAAATAATTTCCTTTATGGCTCAAGATAACTGATTGTATCGATTTCTAACATTAGAAACAGGCCACACATTTGGGTGTAAGGGTATAAGTGATTAAGTTTACCTCAAGATTTGACTGGTATTTTATATTATCAATCCTAGAATATCGAAAAGCAGAGTTGACCTTGGTGAGATTAAGGATGGTTAAATGTCACAATCAGAAGATCAGTGGACAAAATGCCTTGTAACATTCAATTACCTCTTCTTTACATTCTCAGTTCAAATCCTGCCAAGGTCAACCTTACCTTTCACCCTTCTAAGACCAATGAAATAAAATATCCCAGTTGACTTTAATGGCAACATTAATGTGTCTTGTATTCAAGATGGTAGAATATGATTTGAGGGAGATTTAGCTGCTATTTCTAACAGATCGAATGACTATCTCAATTACCCTTGTTTCATCTAATTTGTTGTTTAGAATCTGAGCTGAGCAAAGAAATTGTCATTGTTTTGCTGTAATAATAATAATAATAATAATAATAATAATAATAATAATAATAATGCATGTATTCAAGGTGTGCTTAGTTATGTCAGTATGTAATAGTAAGAAACTCTAGGGGGAACTGAACAGCAGAAGGTCTTCAGAGAAGAAGCCATTCCTAAGTATGTAATTGTTTCAGCCCATAACTCCTTAGAGTCTATGGAGGCCAGGTTGCATCCCATGTGGGATGATGAAATATTGTGACCATTTGTAACAGAACTAAACAATCGAATGTACTTTTCCTTTACAATGGAAGTATAAAGAAAGAAAGATTTGATTGTTGTTGAGAAAAAAAATAAAATTAATATTTATTCATCTGATATATTTCATGAACCAGATGTTACAAGATCTTTTAGTGCAAAGAAATATATTGCTGCAAAGTGATTTTTAATCTTTATAGAATTAGCTCAATATAGATAAAGACAGCTTGGTTGCACTATAATGTATGAATTTATTAATCTATATGAAAAGAAAAAAGAAAGGAAAACCGCATGCTAAATCAATAGAAACAAAGTGGGCAGCAACGAACGCAAATCAACTCCAACCGTTATTCTATTGTCACTGAAATAAACTACGGTTATCTCCCCTCACATATGAAATTCCTTTATTTAGCAATGTCAGCTTCGTTAATGAATTAAAGATAACGTTCTTTCTTTGAACAAGGAATAATTTTTAAATGATTATTGATCTTATTAATAATCAGATTATTACTTAACAATATACATTATTAATAATTAATATTTATATAATGTTACTTAATTGGAAACCAGTTTAATGAATTCTTAAATAGAGAGATGTGCAGAAACTAAGATATAGAATAAATGGTCTTCGATTTTCTACACTAAGGCATGGTCAAAGAAGAAAGAGGGCCATATTTGAAAAACTTTTCTTCTTAGTAAATTTACTTTACCATCACAGAATAATTGCATATATCCATGAATTCAATTCAGTCCCACATGCCTTGCTTATCGTTAGATATTTAATCTACTTGTTTTAAGAACTGTTTTATATATATTTATTAAAAATTGTAACAAAAGAGACTGGGCACAATTATTTATGATGAAATTTTATGAGCTGTTTTTCTTTCTGATACTTGAAAAAAACTCAGAGGGGACTTCTATATAGATGCTTAATCTTCGAAAAATAACAATCAAATCTCCCTTGGATTATACCTGAGCATCTCAGGAAAGGACATGGATAATGTAGGCCTAGATATTCCTAAAATGGTGGGATGGTTACTGCTGGAATGCTTTTGATCATATGCCTCTTTCCTCAGAGCTGATCTGGGACTAAATAACAACTATTTGGAGAAAGTTTTACAGTGAACCAGTTCTTTAAAAAAAAACAAACAAGTGACTAATAGAAAATATATTTACAACATAGCACTTGTCTCTTCCAGTGAAATATGCTCGAAAGTTCATAACAGAATATATATACATGTGAATGGATGTGTGTGTGTGTAAGAGAGAGAGAGGGGGGGGGGGAAATCAGTTCCCATGATTTTACATGAGTAACAGATAGTTACTAGAATTGGTAGACTACTAATAGTTGGCATAGATTAGATGGGAACTTAAACTGGGACTGTAAATATATAAATGGATTATAATTATATAAGCATAGAGATCATTCACCAGTATAGAAATGATGGGGATCTACTTGAAATATTAATGTATACTTCATTTTCCAGTATTCAATAATCTTCTCTTTAGTTTATATCACCTACAAGACTAATTGCCATCAGATGGTACCTTGTTTTCAACTTAAACAGAAGTCTTTTGCACAATTAGCATTATGTTTAGATTTCTATATGATTTCATGGGTTATGGAAGATAAAATATATTGTTGAGAGTTTGGGGCAGCTGCTGATAATGTGAATTACATATTGCTCATGGACTTGGTATAAATATATAAACATCTGTTGCTGCAGGATAATATTCAAGAGAAATCTTTATACTGCTTGTTTATATTTTTAGCAGCTGCTCTTAGTCATAGAGACTTAATGCATATGATGTTTTAAATACAGTAATTAGTTATCCATAACAACTTTTCTCTCTATGCTGGTACTTAGTTATTTTTCATTTTATAGGTTTGTAAACTTGAATATATGCATGACTATTTATAAAATGTATTATACAGTGGATGGAAATATTTATTACCAGCCAGGCTTAAAAGTAGGTACAAAATGAGAATTAAATTACTCAGGTATGTGTAATGAAACAGAGTAACAAAGTAGGCATAAAAATCTAACATATTACTTGTTATTAAACTAATGAAAGATTCTTCCATGTAGTTGCTAAATCTGGACAATGCAGCCCCCAAGTTTCAGTTGAGACTCTACCATCATTATTAAAATTCTAATTACATGCACCAACATGCTGAGAAAAAATACGGTATTGTCATATTGATTGAATATTCTTGACAATTCATTCTGTTAGATACTTCTATGGTGTGAGTGTGTTGAAACAAAGACGACTGAGACAAAGCAACAACAACGTAAAGTTTATAAAGTTTATAAGATGGCTAATGGGCTAATTTCTCAGTTAACCACTCAGTTTTCACAGCAATTTAACTTATTGTTGCCAAGGCAATACTATATAGATGGGTACTAAATATAACCAATGTTGGTTGAGCAGAAGTAGACAGTTATTGTTGGTTCAAATAGATAACCATTTAACATAAATGGAAGAATGAAATGGAAGCTTAAGATAAAGAATGTTGTATAATTATTCTGTTGGAAGTGTTCTCTATTTTGACAACATGTATAAAAGAAATTCACTTTACTATCAAAAATAAAGTTAAAATTGTGCCACATTTGAAGTTGTATAGTATATATATTTATATAGAGTATGCAAATGTAAACATATAAATGTATATAGTTGTCACATACAATGTTTCTTTCATGGAGAAAGGTAGGAAATACATTTTATAGAATGAACAAAATAATTCTCTTGAAAAACAAAACAAGACTTTGTTAAGAAAAATAAACTGAAATGCTAAATACCTATTTTATGAATCTTCATGTGGTTCTGCAAGTTGGCTAAAGATGAACATTCTTTATTACATTGGGAACACTGATAACTTCTCTTGTTAATTGAGTGTTCTATGTCTTGCTCAGTGTGACATGTGAAGAAATGTTTCTGTAGTTCACTGGTATCATTGAATACTTCATGACAAAATGTACATTTAATAGGGGTGGATGTGCTATTGTCCATCTGCTGTTGATGTATGCGTCGGTGTGCATTGAAGCTGACAATATTTGAGAAAGTCTGTGGACAGTCTTTGCACTGCAGCTCTGATATTGATTCTGGTTTCACATGGTTTATCATGTGGTTATCTAATTCAGCACTGAAGAAAAACCGTTGATTACAGTGGATACATCCAAACTTGCGAGCATGAATGCCATGCTCAAAAGCATGTGCTTGTATGTCTGTAGCATTACTGAATACTTTACAACAGACACTACAGCGGTACTCAGAATTGCCATAGGTGTGTTCAATCAAGTGGCATTGTAATTTGGCTGGAGAATCAAAAACTTGTGAACAGAGTTTGCACTCATGGATATTTCCTTCTTGCAGAACATGGGTGGCAACGTGCAATTGAATTTCATATTCTGTACTGAAAGATTGCTGGCATTTGATGCACTGGTATGTTCGCCGATGCTTTGTTACATGACTTTCTAGTTGTTCATTGGTTGGGAATCTGGCGCCACATTCATTGCAATGAAAGTCAGATGTTTCACCATGATAGCAAGGTTTACAAACAAAATATGTTCGACCAGAACTATTCAATTTTGATATAAGATTTTCTTTGGAATCAAATCCTCGCAAACATACACAGCAGGTGAAAAAGTTGGGTTTAGTTTGGAAATGATGCTTTCCATGCATTTGAAGTTCCATCATAGATGCCAGAGTTTGTCTACAGATAACACATTGCATTATAGCTCCCTGAAAGCCATGTTCTTGGGAATGAATATAAAACTGATCTTCAGATTTTAAGGGAATTTTGCAACCAACACAAATATTTCCTTGAGGAATTTTGCAATGCTGCAGTTTGTGCTCTGCTAGAGTATTTGGTGATGGGAATACTTCATCACAAATGTTGCATTTCTGGCTGCTGGAATTGAGGTGAATTTTCATATGACGTTCAAGTTCAGTTCTAGATTTGAAAGACTGACTACAGTATGTGCATGATAATGCTACTTTGTCATTGCTTGAACTTATGACTTTACTTGTAATCACACTGCTCTCTACAGTAGTCATCACTTGCGAGGTGTGATTATTAGCCAGTGCAACACGGTGGTCTTGCTTCTTGTGCAGCTGAAGAGAGGATAAATTGCTGAACTTCATATCACAGATGTTGCATGTATGAAGTGGATCAGTGCTTTTCCAAATTCCACTTCCTGATGTTACTGAATTTGATATATCTATAGTTCCACAACTGTTTAATAAAGTGCTACTTCCAATGTCCTTCTCCACTTTGATATCAGATTGGCTGTTACCCAATCGCTTAGAATTTTTGTCAGGGTCATGCTCATTTTGGAGATGTTTATCTAACAAATATTCCACATGGAATGCTTCACTACACATTGGGCATTTAAATGGCTTGCCATGAATGGTTAAATGGCATTGTAATTCAACTTCGGTGGTAAAACCTTCTTTACAAAAGAGACATTTATGTGGCTTTGGCATTTGGAGATGTGCAGATCTGACATGCAGTTGCCAATCAACCTCTGATATAAAGACTGAGTTGCATTTTGTACATTTATAAATTTTGCACTCATTACTATGTTTTATTGCAAAGTGGACTTGAATATTGACCTTTGAATCAAAAATTTCCTTACAAAGTGAACAACGATAAAGATGATGTGCATGAATATCCATCAAGTGTTTCTGAAGTTCATCTGGTTTGGAGAAAGTTTTCATGCAACTGGTGCAGCCATACTCAGTGCTAAGACAGAGGTAGTGTAATGACAAATGACTCTCTAATTGGTCTTCAGTAGTAAACTGCTTTTGGCATTGGGGACATATGTATTGAGTGAGCACTGAGTCCAAATGAATTTTCAGATGGGTTTGAAAATTTTTAATATCAAGGAATGTAGCATTACATTGGTCACATACCATTTTCTCTTCAACCATTCTCTCATTAGGTGCTGGGCTTGAATTTTTTGTGTTATTAAAAATACTATGGGAGTTCATGCGTTTTATATCTTTCTTTGTGTCATTACTTACTTTCTTTGATTTTGGAGGTTTAGGACGAGGTGTATCTTGCAAACAGTTGTGGGAGCGCTGAATGTGCTCTTGGAATTCCATAGGGTTTTGAAAAAGTAATGCACATTCTGCACAGTAGAGAGAATGGTTTGAGGAACTTGCTTGGCTATGCGTATGTTTTTTATGCTCTGCTAATGCATCAATGCTTGTAAAATGTCTAGAACATAAACTACAGGGATATTTGATATCCATACAGGTTAAATTTTGGTGAACAACTTTCATATGATCATGGAGGGCATATAAGTTAGGATATGGTGCATTGCAGTAATTGCATGTATAAACTTCAGTTGCTTTTACAGAATGCACACACTGCATGTGAATTTCAAGCAGTTCTAAAGATTCAAAATTGTCTTGTAAACAGTAGGGGCAAACAAGGGCATTTTCCCGGTTGGCTGGGTCTGAGAGAGATGAAGAATCCATTATTTCTGGCATAAGATCTAGTCCATTTTCTTTTACAGTTAAATCACTAGCGTTAGATAGCATTTGCTTATTTATAGAGACATCATTGTGAGTTTTCAACTTTTTGTGGAAAATGTCAATATCAGAAATATTGTCTGGAGTTGAAAACTTACGTTTTTGTTCTTTAACATGCTCTTGTTCAACATGAACATCAAGAAGTTCTTGGCTAACAAACATTTCAGAGCACTGAGTACATTGTAGAGTTTTTTCACGAAGGGGAGCAGGAGCATGGCAATCATTGTAATGGTTCTGTAAGTCTTTTGGCTGATAAAAAATCTCTTCACATTGGTAACATTTATATTCCATCTGACCAGAGCTGTTTGGTTTCCGATGTGAATACATATGAGAAGAAAGAGCAGCTGCTGTTGTATATCCACGGTTGCAAATAGTGCATTTGAAAGGTTTTCCTGTGTCATGTGTACGCAAATGACTTTTCAAATGATCACTCCTAAAATTGGAGAAAGGGAGACAAATGAAAATAGTTTATTTCAATAAAAAATATGGTCAAAGTTTAAATTTGATAACATTTCGCCATCATTGTTATGTTTTTTTATCATAAAATAAATAGCATTGAAAAGAAACTTGTTTTAGGTAAAGAAAGCAGCTTTTGGTATCCTGAGTATTCAATGTTCACATTAAAAAAAAGGAAGCTATCTAATTTCAAACTAATTCATTCTATCAGCATTTTATAATGATGTCAGTATGACTAAACTATTCCAATGGAATCAAAACAATATGAACAAATGAAAAAAAAAAAAAAAAATTTTAATTTGTAATTGTTGTTTTGTTATATAATTTTATCATATGTTTTGTTATATGTAGTATTCTCAAGAAATACAGATTCTTTCTCCAAGACTACCCAGCTGCAAATATTTATTGCCCTTCTCTTATTCTCAAAATCTACCAAGTTGAAAATAGTAATCCCTCCCATTTCTTGGGTTTACTGTGTTGTTTTAACAATGAGCAACCAATAATTAAATGGTGCTTAAAATTCACATTATTTTGCAATTTATGGAATTATTGTATCAGTATTCACATTGAGAAAATGGTATAAAGATATACCCATACAATACACATACATATGTACGAGCACACACACACAATGAATTCAGTTTAACCCATTACCTATCAGTGATCTCTTATGAGATCACTTAAAAATTACAAATTTCGTAATTATCTGTCAATATTTACACATATCTAACCTTTTTACTATATCTACTAGGTATATTTCTCTGATATTCAAATGAGGTTTGCTAATTTCTCACCCAATATCTTGCTTATTTCTATTTAAAATGTTATTTTGATCATTCCAGCATGTTTCTAAGGCTGTTTTATGCTAGAAATTAAAGTTTCATAAAAAAATTCCAGTTAATAGAATTATGGGAGGTAATGGGTTAAGCTATCTTGTGAAAATTGTTGCTTGTTAAAAAAACAATTTCGAAAATTCATCTCCTCTTTCAAATTCTATTATAAAGTAACAACAACTAAATCCTTGCTCCTTTACTTATTCAAAAAAATAGATAAGATTTTTATGAGATAGGAATGATACAATTGATATAGTTTCATTAAGATATGGGAGTCAGTTTATTCAGGGAACAATAAGGAAAGAACAAAACATATAAAATAAATAAATAAATAAGCTATACTGAATGCTTGGAGTTGTCCTTTTAATCAATGATAAATCCAAGAATTACTGATAAGATATGTTAACAAAGAGAGTAAGATGAACAAAATGAAATTTTAGCTGTAAACTGAGATTGAAACCTTGATTTTTGTCTTGTTTTGTTGAATGTAATCTGACTGTGTAGCCTTGATAACTGAGATATATCCATATTCAAAGATATTATTTATTTACATTCTTGAAAGTACATAAATAGTTTACAGGAATTATTAATTTCCAAGCACATTCTTTTTTGTGTGGGGAGGGGGTGGGGTGACAAAAGAACGTGAGAATAATAAGAAAAAAATTAAACAAGGAAATCTAAATTTTAGTAAAATTACTATTCTCAATATATAAAGACTAATACAACTGTATTCCTATCTCAGCATGCAAGACTAATGGTTCAGATTTAAAGATTATAGCAGAAACTGCGATATAAATAATGTAAGAGTAAAAAGAATCTCTGAATATCTTCTTTTTAAATAAATAGAGGCATTTAGATGATCCCCCCCCATCTCTCGCTCTTTTAAGAGAGAGAGAAAGAGAGAGAAAGAAGAAACAAAGTTAGAAATTGGAGAAAATCATCATCATCATCATAAGATATAAAGTATTTAACCCTTTGACAAAAATATTTCAGCAAAACAGATTTTATTTCTGCCTACTACAGAATAAATTGGCATTTAACAAGAATATATCTCATTTTCTGAGAAAAGCAGTAACAGTAGGAATACCAAGGAGGGACAGGGTTCCAAAGTATTCATTGGATTTTAGGTGTAGGATAAAAGGAGGAAAGAAGAAAGGAAAAAGAAAAGAAAGAAGCAAAGTGAAAGAAATAGCAACAAACTGAATTAGATTATAAAGAATTATTATGGATAGAAGGACAAAAGGGAGTGGTGGAAATATCTAAAGGTAGGAATAAGATTATTAGAGGAAAGAGAAAAGAGAAAAAGAAAACTCTGTTTTGCTAGAGACAACTGTAAAGAAGAGAAAGAGAATTTACAAGATGGAGATAGAGAGAAGATTACTGAGAAAATTAGATAGGAAAAAGTAAGAGTGAGTATTGAAGGAGTGGTGGTGTAGGAAGTGAAGAGAAAGCGTCGAAGGAGTAGTGGTAAAAGTGGTAGTAGTAGGAGGAGAGATGTAATGAGAGTGTTAGTAAGAGAGTTCAACGTAAAGGTTGTAATTTAAAAGAAAGAATTAGTGCTCTCACCTTGCAAATGCAGCATCACACTGGGAACATTTATACTTCTTGTCCCCTGTGTGCAGTTTGACATGACGGTCACGACTGCGTTTGTGTCGGAATAGGCGACTGCAGTAGCTGCAGCGGAATGGCATCAGTTCTCCATGCTCCTGAAGTGTCAAAGAAAGAAACATTATAGAAAAAAAAAAAAAAAAAAAAAAAAGCAAAAAGGAAAATCAATTCTGGATGTAAGAGATGAAAAATATTTACCAGTTTGCCACTAATAATGGGCGACTGGAGCAAAACAAGATATAATGATGTTCTTCACTGTGGCAACAACAAACACAGTGAGAGAGCAAGCAGATTTAAAACCTACAGCAAACACATTCTACAGTAGTATAGTTTGACAGAGGCAATAATGATAAAAACTCAGGTTGATAAACTGTATGGTTAGTTTTACACAGACAGCTGACATTAAAAACATTTAGTACACACCACTTGAGATAGTAATTTTGTTAACTTCACTGAAACATTATACTTAACAACCCAATTACACTTTTCAACTTCACCCCTATCACCATCATCATCATCATCATCAGAGACAACAACAACAAAAAGAAGCTAAAAAGAACAAATCAAGATAAAAAACATCACAATTTTTTGCCATTGCCAATCACTGAGTGCCCAAACATTATCATGCCTCATTACCAGCATCATTGTTACAAGTCTGATATTCTCCAAACTCAAATGCTATAATACACACACACACACACATATACAAGTGTGTGTGTGTGTGTGTATGTATATATATTTATATATATAAATATATACACACATGCATATGTGCACATATAAACATGTATATATATACATAAACATTAATATATGTGTGTGCATGTGTACCTGTATGCACACACACACACACACACACACATATATATATATATATATATATATATATATGTACAAACACATACACATGATATAAATGTATGTAATAGTGAATGTGTATGCATCTATAAATATATGTATTTACATATATCTTCATGTATATGCGTGTGTGTGTGTGTGTGTATATATATATATATATATATATATATATATATATATATATATATATATGTATATATATATATATATATATATGCATACAGATATATGCATGTTTGTTTGTACACGCATACACACACACATGCACATATATTATTAACATCAAATACATTTATGTTAATAGTTTTATTCTGATTTGCATTAGTGAATGCTTTACAGATATAAGAAGTACTCTCCATTGTTTGGATGCTTCAATACTGAAGAAAGCAGATTATCATTGGGAGAGTAAAACGTTCTCTTTTTGACTTTTTGGAATTACATAGTGGAATTGGTAACTGTGCTATTGCTGGTGAATGAGAGGCAAATCTGACCCAATACATAGAAGTAGTCTCCCTTTCTTAGTCAGCGATTCCTGTCAAAATGTAAACTGGGTGAAAATTTATGAGATTGTATAAATAGCCAATGGCTCATAAGTAGCTAACTGAGAGCTAAACTGGTGGTAACAGTATGATAGTTCAGTGGGATGGTGCAATATCTGCAATTTGTCATAGACATAAAGATGGCAGTTGCATGATACAGGTGAATATAATGGAGCCCTGTTGTACCTGTAAAGTCAATTTCTTGGTCCTGGAACTTCCAGATGAAATAGGATAGGGAGGAAGAATTTCCTTGTCCCTGTACCTGAAGGTGAGCATATACTGAGTAATCTTTCCCTACACTATGACTTACATTCCACCTGATGGTTCCCCAAGGAATTACATGTTATCTACAGCCAATAACTTTAATACATAATTCAACTAGGAGTAAGCCACTCTATTTTGTTGATCTGTAGAAGGCCTTTGACAAGATTCTCCTGAATTATTTCCTCTTCTAACACTTACTCACACTGGTTCTCTTTCATCACTTTTTCTTCTATCTGCTGGGGTGAGTTATGTCCCTGGTGATAGCAAACAAATTGGACAGGAACAAACTAGTAAGGAAGAGAGAACTCTTTAGTTTTGCAAAAGAGTAGGAAACATTTTGTGGCCATGATAATGTGCACCAAGTAATTTGTAAACTGATTAGTAAATAAACAGAATCAATGTAAGATAGGAAAGTCTCTTTAAGTCTTACTGAAAAGCAAACCTCTTAGTATTGGTGCTGGGATAAAAGGCACCTAGTATACTGCAAAGTGGTTGGAGAATGAACAGAAACATTGTAAGTAGGAAGGACTCACATCTTGCTGAGTACAAGACAATATCTCTAATGTTTGTACAGTAGTAATATACATCCAGTCATAGCGTTACCATTACAAGCCTCCTGCTCCCCATCATTTTATATCTGCTTTGTGTTACAGTTTTGTCATAGTGTCAGCTCTTATTTGAAGTTATGTGCAAGTAGATGGGTTGAAAGGCCATGACTTGCTTATATGTTTCAGTCTTTTATATGGTTTCTATGGCTAGGAGTTTACTTTTATTGTGACACAAGCACCAGAGAAGTTGTCAGGTCTCCTGCAAGATTACAGAAGTCTTCTCTAAGCAGTCTCCATTAGTTCAAGGCAACCATGAGTGGAAGGGGTGGGGGTTGGGGTAAATAGAAGAGAAATTAAATCCTAATAGTGTGAAAGGAGAGAAAGTATAAGTGTGGTGGAGGAGAGTGACTGGAGTGGGAAGTTGGTAGGATAAAAAATAATGGAAGAGAGATGATCATAGCTACATGTTGTAAGTGGTAGTGAGCAATAGAGATAGTGATGGTAAGTGAGAGTGAACAGTTACGTGAGAGAGAGAGAAAGAAAGAAAGAAAGATAGATTCAGTGATATTCTTCATTACACAGGTATTGTGATGGATGAGGGAGAATGAAAGGAAAAAGTAATAGAGAGGTGGTGGTGGTGGAAGAGAAGTAGAATGATAAAGGGTAATGGTAGAGAGATTGCATACAAACAGATCAAATCCTATTCCACATTATACAAGAAATATGGTAGAGTGGATTTGAGAGAGGGTGAGGGATAAATGGGACAGAAAAAGAAGACTTTAAAAGGAATACAATGGGTGAAAGAACATAGTGTGTAGATTGATAATACACCCCAACCTCCATCACCACCAATACCACTATCACCATTTCAATGACCGTTTGTATTGCCTGCTTTTGTGGGCAGGTCTTCTCTGGTATGTGCCATCACTTATTCTTTGACACCTCCTTCATGAGGTTCAGCTTTTTGAGATTTCTCAATTGCATAAGTTTACTGCTAGTTACTCCTGTGCGTCCGTCACATATGATGTGTTTCTTCTCAGCTAACACTCCTGTAATTCTATCACACCTATTGTGTGTCTATAGGGTACACCTCATGGAATTTCTGCCTACTCCTTTTCTGTATATCATGCACAGGCATTTCTCATGAGGGAAATGCCTGTGCATGATCCTGTATTCTTTCTCATTTACTAAAATTTTAGTTCTTGTTGTTAAATTTGCTTTGAATCTTCTTGACTGTTGGTTTTGATTCCATATCTCCTGTAATGTTTTTCTAAATTTTACACACACACACACACATGTATGCACTTTTACCAATTTCAGTTACTGGAATGTGGCCTTGCTGGAGCATCCCTGTGAAGAGATTTATCAATTAAATTGATCCCACTACTTACATTTTTAAGTGGTACTTGTTCTATCATCCCCTTTTTGTTTTTGTCAAATTACTAGGTTATGGAAACATAGGAAGGTAATGATTCTCTGAGTATAGAAAACAATATTCCAAAATGAAAATATAAAGTTTCTTTGTGTACAAGCAAATGTTCATGTGGCAATGTTGTGAGACCGTTTAAGCTTATGTAATGCACATGTATATACATGTATGTGAATACACATGAAAGAAGTATGAAACTGAGTTTAGATGAACATCTTATTGGGACATGGTAAATATGGGTAATAAATTACCTACATGGTATATATATATATATATATATATATATATATATGGTTTATCAATACATTGGTCCTTGTAATTGTAACCTGTATGATATTTTGGCTTTCATGCATATATATAAACAGGTAGATATGTGATGAATTTGTTAATGGACAATAAGGGTATAATAGGACAATGTAGAAGTTGAACAAAAACAGCCTTTATTATAAGAGACCAAACTTAATTTCAACAGCTAATCAAACAACTCAGTTAAAAGTCAATTAATGTCAGAGTATTTGGAACTACAAATCTATTAACAAACTTTAATCAAAGAAAATTCATTGTAGAATTTGTAATAAGATTGGTACGATTGTCAAAAACATTGTCATGCTGGAGGATTTATTTAGAAACCAGTTGCACCACAACAGTGAGTTGCAGTGATAATGTTATGTGATACACAATTATAGTATGCTTTATAAGATTTACTGAGAAGAGTGAAAATGAAAACAACAACACAAAGAACTAAGTGACAATTCAAAAAATAAAACAAAGACCCCCTGATCTTAGTTTCCCTGATAATTTCCACATTATCATTTTAAAAGATCTAAGTTAAGTAACAGGGAACAATATGTGCTAAATACTGTATTCAGTACTTGACATTAACTCATAACTTATCAAACAGATACTTTAAATTACATTTACTTCCATAAATTGAATTTGAAGGCCAACTGACTCATCTTCCTGAAAGCACAAGTATTTCTACATGCATGTATGCACTTGCAGCATAGCTTTTTCCATGTAAGTATAACAGATAATCTCAAACATCAAATGTTTAATTTCAACCAGGGGTATCTGTACCTATCAATAAGTGGTAAACTTTAGAGAGAGGTAAATGGAATATGTTGTGATAGTTGCACTTTTTCTGAGAGGATTAGCTGTGTAAATAATCTGAACAAAAGCAATTTATCTAATTCCTCTTGCTGATAACTCATTCCCAATCTGTGTGTGTGTGTGTGTGTGTGTGTGTGTGTGTGGATGCATGCAAATATGGCAAGGAAAAAGCAGGCGGGATGAAAAAGCACCCAGTACATGCAGTAAGGTGGATGGTATTAGGAAGTGCATCCAGCCCTGTGGTTAGCTGGGTCCTGTCAAATTGTTCAACTCATGCCAGCATGGAAAAATGGAATGATGATGATAATGAAATACACACACACACAACCCATGCCAGTATGGAAAGTGGATGTTAAATGACGATGACGATGACACACACACATGCACACACGCATTCTGTTTTGCAGTGTATTTTCTCTGATCAAAGTTGTGGCAGTACACATGTCACATAAAGGTTTACTAAGCAACACAGGGAGGTTTTTCTTAAATATACTTAAAATGGTTATCAGAAATTTGAAACTGTTTTAACAGTGAATGTTCTGAAATGTAACTCGTACAAGACTGCAAGAACAACAGCAGCAATAGCAGTAAATATTCAATACAAAGGCATCATTCCACTTGTAACAACAGTCATCCACACACAATCAATGACACTCCCACCACCACAAAAAAACAAAGAACAAAAAAAAATAAAGAGAGAACGTTTTAAGGTGATGATTTGGTTAAAAATTTGTGTAATTGTCATGTTATAGGAACTACAAAATAAAGATAAAAAGAAAAATTGAATCAATGTGTTGATGCTCCCCACCATCCACTTGCCAGTAAGTTTGAAGATATTTGAACACTACAGTTATCTAGATTGATCTCAGGTGAGTAAATAGATATCATTTTTGACAACTGACTTGCAGTGAGAAGTAATTTGGTATTAGCAGCAGATAAGGAACTGACAGATGACAGAAAAGCTCAAAGGATTTGTGATAGAGGCAGTAGTTATGAGTGAGTGAGTGAGAGAATGAGAGAGAGAGAGAGAGAGAGAGAGAGAGAGAGAGAGAGAGAGAGAGAGAGAGAGAGAGAGAGAGAGAGAGAGAGAGAGAGAGAGAGAGAGATGCCAGCAAGAAGGTAAGATAAATTTATGTTACCTTCTCCATGTTGTGTGTGTGTGTTTGAGAGAGAGAGTGTGTGCATGTATGTAAATATTGTAAAAATTAATTGTTTACAAAAAATGATTTCTTCTTTACCACTCAAGGCCAAAAATGATAACACTTGCAAACACATATATATATATATATATATATATATATATATATATAAACAAATAAATAAACACAAGCTGGTTATTTACAAACAAAGTTGCATCTTAGAATTACTTAAAGAAACATGTTTTGTTACATATCACTATAGACAGAGTGAAGCATCAACTCTTCAGTCAAAAGTAAAGAGCCCATACCCTACCTCTACCTACTACTCCAACACAGCGCATCAAATGGACAGGGACTGTTATAGCTTTTCTTGCACTATGCTGGCAATAACATGATCTTACTTGTAAAGGGAAGGTATAAATAAACAAATAAATAGGGAAAGAAAGAAAGCTATCTAGATAGGCATTAAAAAATTTCCATAAATTAATTTATTAATTTATATACTGAATATGAAGGACATCTTGAATGTAGTTAATGAAGAAAAGGGACAGTATTGAGAGTGATTGCTCTTATTTAGCTCTGTTAACTCTAATCAAGCAAATCTAAAGATGTTCAAGCATTGATCATCCCATCTTTTATTCAGCTATATTGAATGTGTTTATTTTTATTAAAGGGAGAAGGGTGTTATTTGAGAGAGAGTTGGAGAGTATTTCTAGCAGATTGAGTGATCACGTATAGGCTCCTGCAAAATTGGATGGGAGAGAGCATTAACAGTAGTAAATGGATATAACACGATCAATACAGTTTAGAAATTATTACAAGTGGAGCTAGCAGAAACGATTAAAAACATTAACCCTTTTGATAACAACCTGCTGATACTGCCTCTGGTTCTAGGATACAAACTTCTCATTTTAAAGTGAGCTTAAAACTTTCTATTAAAATTCCATATTAATTTGTGTCCTAAATACTAGCTTCATAATGACAAAGTTATTTTACTAAATTCTCCATTATTTAAAAATTTAAATGAAATAAAGGCTGTGAGTTTTGACAGAAATATGTTAACAAAACTGTTAAAAGTGCTGGGCAGTATGTACATTTGTCACAATTTGTCTTTTTTTCATAGTGATTTTGGTCAGTGATGTGATCAATAAATTGGATGTGATTAGAAAATATAGAAAGAGCAGCTATTCTAGGTAAAGTTAAAAAGAAGGAAACTTTCAATCATAGTAAGTGGAAGCCTTTACTTTTATGCTTAATTTAACATAGATCAGCACTGAATGAACAGACCTAGGATCAACAGAATTCCAACTGTAATCACCCCGTCTTTTCTCCAGACAAAATACATTCCAAATTATAAAACAAAACGTGACCTTTTTGTGAAGGCAACAGATATATTTTGAGGGAAATTTGGGGTACTATTTCTAGCAGACCAAGCAGCCACTCAAGCTTCTAGTTAAGTAAGAAATAGTAAATTTTCCATATCCCATCTGTTGAGCTGAAATTGTCCTAGAGTATACAGGTTTGGTATGTTATTGGGAATAAATGAGATAAATTGAAAGAGAGTAGTACATGTGCTCTTAATGTTTGCATGAACTGGTTTAAATATGTGGCTCAGAATATGTCTATGAAAGACTGTGAATAATTCTACAGATAAATGTGACTTGTTTTTTCTTTTCTCTTTTTACTATGTGATTAAGAAGCTTGTTTTGCAATCATGTGGTTTTGGGTTCAGTCCTACTGCACAACACCTTGGGCAAGTGTCTTCTACTATACCCCTGAGCTGACCAGTGCCTTGTGAGTGAGTTTGGTCGATGGAAACCGGTGGAAGGCTGTATGGTAAGAAGCCTACATCCCAACCACATGGTTCCAAGTTTTGCCCCACTGTGTGGCACCTTGGGTAAGTGCCTTCTACTATAGCCTTGGGCTGACCAAAGCCTTGTGAGTGGATTTGGTAGACAAATTGAAAGAAGGCTTCACCATGATAGATTGCTAGCCACTACACATTCTTTATTTTCTCTCCTTGTTTCTTTCTGTGTTCCTTTCTGTGGAAGAGCCTAGGCTCGAAACATTAAAGACTTTTTCACTTCCTGAGTGTTAAACTAATACACATATATATATATATATATGTGTGTCTGTATTTGTGCTCTACCACTACTTAACAACTGGTGATGGTGTGTTTACATCTCTATAATTTAGTAGTTTGGCAAGAGAAACCAGTAGAATAAGTACCAGACTTAAAAATAAGTTATGGGGTCAATTTGTTTGACTAAACCCTTCAAAGTAGTATCCCAGCATGGCCACAATCCAATGATTGAAACAAGTAGAAGACAAAAAAAAATCTTTAGGATTGGGAATATAGTATTAACAGGTTTGCACAAAATTCAATATGTGGTACACTCAGGTTTGTATTTCTTCCTATTTAGTATCATACTTTCTTTGTGAAATCTTTATTTCTTGGAACCCTTTAATAGGCATTGGTATCAGGGTTTGCTAACTTGGATTGAATATGGAACAACAGGATATCCTTAACATAATTCTCTAGTACTCTGATTAAATAACTGTAGCAAAGGGTAGTCATTAAAAATAACAGGATAAGATATGATTACTTACTATAAGACTTTGAATGAAACCTACTAACAATATTTTTTATATAAGTAAGGAAAAGAATATATATATATATATATATATATATATATATATATATA
>NC_068981.1:57328035-57334426 GCF_001194135.2 Octopus bimaculoides | reverse complement strand
TATATATATATATATATATATATGAGTAGCCAAGCAGTTTCTCAAAAAGAAACTGCTCTGTCCCACCTCCTCTCCTAATTTAACTCCTCTTCTGCTGGTATAAAGCTGTCCACCCTTCCTTGGATTTCACAGTCTTGCAAGCTGCATGTCAATCTAAATAATGCTGGGAGCACAAAAAAAAAAAAAAAACACCCAGTACATGCTGTAAAGTGGTTGGTGTTATGAAGGACATTCAGCCATAGAAACCATGTCAAAATGACATGGGACGGAATGCAGTCCTTGGACCCATCAGATCCTGGCAAAGCGTCCAACTCATGTCAGCACGAAACATGGATGTTAAATGACACACACACATATATGGGAACCACCAATGTCCAAGGTTGACCATTCTTCTATACATGTATGTGCAGGCCTGGAGCCAATACAGCCTCTCGCCAGTGTCATCACGGCTGTTCTTGTTAGAATGTAAAAAGTTGGAAGAGATATCACAAATCATCTTACCCAACCCTCAAACATTTCTATTACTCTACTGCTCTGGATCAGTACTTTTTAATTGACCTCAAAAAAAGATAAAATGAAAAGCTGCTTTTTCTGGGATTTGGACTCAGAGAGTGGAGTATAAACAACAAAGTGATTATGAACTATGCTTTAGAGAAAATAAGTAGAATTGAGGCCACAATGTAAGAAAGAATGACACTTAAAGTCGCATGTTGTAAAGTAAAACTCAAACCTGCTGTTTACTTTGTACTTACACAAAACAGCTAATTTTATATATGATTTTATATATATATAAATATATATACATACATATATATCATGAAATTATTTCTAGAAGGATATCATATTGTAGAATAAATTACATCAGTTGTGGACTTACTTGTTCATGTAGCTTCAGGTAACTATGACGAGGAAATGCTTTGTCACAATGTGGACAACCATAAGGATTTGTTTCAGAAATTCCAATGCTGAAAGGGAGCTGGTCTGGAGAGATATTTTCAACTCCTGGAGAAGCTGGAGATTCACTCATGCCACTTGGACTCTGACCACCATGATCTAATGAACAAGATGATGATGGTGTAGCAGAGCCACTGGGCTCACTCAGGTCCATATCACAAACTAAATCATCGGAGTGTTCTGCAAAAGAACAAGCTAAGTCACTTAAACGTCTAAAATACAAAATTTATAATTTTAATAAGGTTTGAGAAAATAAAGAGAACATAAAACTCCTGATACACAGATTCCCAAGTTAAAGCTGCAAAAATGCTCCCAGAAACTTTAAAAAATATATGGAAACAATAATATATTTTGTATAAAATCCAACTACAAAATATTTGGGGGTTTTATGACGTATAAACATAGGACCTTAAAAATTTTAATCACACCAGCTACTGAGCAAAGTCAACAGAAAATTAGACCTTATAAATGGTAAATCAAAGAGGAAAATCAAAAGAAACAAGAAAATTATCTTCATGAAATAGTTGCAAAATTTGAAGGACATGATAAATATGTGAAGATGAAAACAAAGATGTCAAGTTTGCATATTTAACTATAGGAAACAGTATGAAATTTTGGATGTTGGTGCACTGATAAATTTAAAACATTTGCCAAAATATTAAGAAAAAAAAAAAAAATTCTGCCAAAGAGAAGGAAGTAAAGGTGATTGATTAGAAATGTTTTTAACAATCACAACCGCTATGGATTGCTATGGATTGAATAGTTCTTTGTTTTCAGGTTAACAAATTTCCACTTCATAAAAGATATATTTAGAAAAATATGAATGCTGCCTGAGTTACAACCAAGTTAGCCAAAATTACAAAGGTCATAAATCAAATAAGTTCTAATTGAATGACAGCTAATTTTAATTTTATATGAAATAAAAAAATTTCTAATTATATTTCCAAAAATGGTATTACAAGTCCCATAAAACAAAAACATTCTAATAAGTAGTTACCACCACAGATATTATATGTTATGATATAAGCAAGCAATGTGCTGATTGAGTAGAGGGGGCTGTCACTTTGGGAATTAGTAATTGTGTTTGTTACAATAATGATGTTTGATGCAAATCTTGTTTTCATGCTGATTTCATAAAACTATATCTTTTTAAGCTAAGGTCATTAAACGAATATTTTTTTTTAATAAAATTTGTTTCAGATGGAAATAGTGAAACTCAATGAAGTAGTAAGTTTTTCCTAACGTTGATTTTACTGAGCATATTTTTAACACTTTTTCTGTAGGATAAAGTTTGATTAAATTAAATATCATTAAAATTTTCCAATGAATATTCACTGGGCAAAATGGTAAAACACAGGAGTTAAAAGAGGTCTGTTTGGATTTGTTGCATCGAGGTAAGCCCGTACATCACAAAAAAACAATACATTAGTAATCGTCTGTCAAAGAGTGAGTACATCTTTTTGGGACACCCTGCACATATATATAACTTTATGTCCACTTTTCCATGCTTGCATGGGTTGGATGGAGTTCACAGAGGCAGATTTTCTACAGCTACATCCTTCCTGTCACTGACCTTCACTTGAAGGTAATATTTCTCTTTGACCAGAAATATTCTTGCAGAATATTAGAAATGATTGACACTGATTAGATGACGAAATGCAAACAGAGATACACTCACACATACACACACATCTCTCTCTCTCTTCAGTTTCTGTCTACCAATCCACTCAGGCTTTGATTGATTTGGGGATATAGTTTAAGAAACTTATCCAAGGTGTCAAGCATTCACAAATTCAGAATTATTTCTAGTGAAAACCCTGGAAACTGGTATGAATAAAGAATATAATTTTCATGTATTTAAAAATATAATTGAAGTATATGAACAAAATAGGTAAAAATTTCAAATACAGAAAAACAAAGAAAAAATTAATAGAACTCATTAGACCAATTTTTAGATAAAATTTGCTATTTACTGGTGGGAATAACTAATTGAGATATCAATTGATATGACTATTATAAAATATGTCTTTGCATATATTGTTATAAATATCACTATATATACTTTGCATAGTAAAGACATAACTTTTCAACAGGAGTGACTTCATTCACTTTAGATTCATATTCTTGACAGTTAAAGAGAAAGAAACCTATTCAAAATATAATTATTTTTAGAACAAACCCAAGCTGACAGGTGTTATAAAATGTAATGGTTAAAAAGTAAAGTATTTTCAGGGAAAGACGTATTGAGAAGAAAAGATTTCTCACAAGCTGAATCCCTCTGGACAAGAAAGATGGCCACCCAGTGAGCTGGCTTGGATGCCTGATTTATGCATCAGTTCAGATAAAGCTCATATTGCAAACCAGGGATCTAGATCTTTTTCCCAGTGGATATAGAGTTTCAGGCCAGTTTTCATGCAAGCCTACCCAGGAGGTATCATTTAAGACCACCTATTGCTTTAGCTGACATACATTACTATCTCATTTCTATCTTATGATATTTGCCAGAAGAGAGGAAAATAAATATAAAATAGACCTCCCAGTTTTATTTACAATTTTTTTTTTACATATCTTCCAACAGGGAAGGAATAGAACATCAAGACATGGTAGTAGGAAAAGTGGGTTCCTATTTTTATTTTAACTGTTTTATCAAATATACATTCCTATTCTTAGTGATGCAACAGAAATAACAAACATTTAGTTTTAACACAGTATATCAACAATAGTGTCAAGCAAAATAGGATTTTGATTATCAGCAGAAATTCACTGTGACAGTTATTTTGTTCAAGCTGAAGTCAGCCTCACTACATGAAGTAGATATCACAGATATCAAATTAACTCATCTTACTAAAAGAAGTACATAGCTTACTTAGATTTCTTGTGTTTATTTTTTCTCTTGAAACAGCAATTTACCCACAGCAGACATATATTAAAAAGAAAGTGATGCCCCAAACATATAGATCAATACAATTTTAGTAAATTTGGACTATGTATGTAATCAAAGTAGGGAAAATCTGATTTTCTTGCTGACAATCAGCATAAACAACAAAAAAAGCTGTTTCAAGTTTTAAGTCGACAAGGGTTGTTTGACCTGGTAGAAGTAGCAACCAAATAGCACACTATCATATCCAAATAAGGAAGGAAAAAGACAAGAGTGGCTACAGCTAGAATTCATTTGTTTATGTCTATTGAACCAAGACAGACTTGGTGCTAAACAACAGCTATTACAAAACATCATTTACATTTTGTAGACTGTCTTTCCCGACATTTCTGAAACAGAGGCATCATGAATGCCATCATGATGATTTACTGAATGTGTATGTACTTTTTGTTCAATCTCTTATAACACGACCAAGAAATATAATTCTAGGATGGCAACTAGGCAAAGAAGTATCAAGCAATCCTAGATGAGGAAGACTGAAGAAGAATATGAAAAAGGCTTGAAAACTAATCTGAAGAAGCTGAATCTCATGAAAGAGATGACAAGAGTTTACAACAAATAGCGAGAGATTATGCAAGAGAAGACCCATCCATTACTATCCAAACAAGGAGAAGGCATAAAAATTATCATGATGACAACAATATTTATTCTTGTTCTAAAACAATTTTCAGATTAAAAACCTCACAAAGAATATGTTGATACAATTCATGAAAGTAATTTTAACCTTGTTGGTTCTCATTCAACTCTGTGTAGTCAAAACTTACATATTTTCTTGTTAGATAGACTAGATAGGATTTGTAGGCATGTAAATTTGTAAATTTAATAACAAATACATAAGCAGAATTACATACCTTGCTGCAGAACAATAAGTTTTATATAATATTTCAAGATCAAAACTAAATATGTTGATGACTAACCAAATTCGATGACTAGCACCTGTGCCAGTGGAGTGCTAAGAGCACCATCCGAGCGTGATCATTGCCAGAACAGCTGTCTGGCTTCCATGCCAGTGGCACGTAAATAGCACCATTTGAGCGTGATCGTTACCAGCGTCGCCTTACTGGCACTTGTGCCGGTGGCACGTGAAAAAACATTGGAGCGAGGTCATTGCCAGTACCGCTGGACTGGCTCCTGTGCAGGTGGCACGTAAAAAACACCATTTTGAGTGTGGTCATTGCCAGTACCACCTGACTGGCCCTAGTGCCGGTGGTACGTAAAAGCACCCACTACACTCTCGGAGCAGTTGGCATTAGGAAGGGCATCCAGCTGTAGAAACTCTGCCAAATCAGATTGGAGCCTGGTGTAGCCATCTGGTTCACCAGTCCTCAGTCAAATCGTCCAACCCATGCTAGCATGGAAACAAAGGTAAACAAAGTTCTTTTTTTAGTCTAAAATATACTCTCCTTCATTTTCTAGAATGCTCTTCCATCTATCTGGTAGACTCGCAAGGCCCCCGCCTTCCAAAATTCACTAGTCTGTGACAAAAAATAATCTTCCAGTACTGTTCTGACCTTGTCTACAGAATTCATATTTTTTCTGTTCAAATGATTTTGAAGACTGCGGAATAAATGATAATCAGATTGAGCAATACCTGGTGAATATGGTGGGTGGGGCATCGTTTCCTATTTAAACTGCTCCAGTCTTTGGAATGTCATCCTTGTTGTATGTGGCTGAGCATTATCCTGATGGAAGAACACCTTTCGTCTTCAAACCAAAGACGGTCGCTTTTCTTCTAGCACTGACTTAAGCCGCTCGAGCTGATTGCAGTAGATCTCCTTTGTTATAATTTGGCTTGGGTTTAAAAGTTCAAAGTGGACCATCTTATCAAACAGGTAACATTACCTTATGTGGGTGAAGAACTTATTTAGCCTGGAGTACCAGTGTTTCTCCTTTACCTACCCACTGTCTTCGACACTTGATATTTTTATAGAGAACCCATTTCTCGTCACCAGTCACTATTTGATCCAAAAAAGGTTCATTCGTGAGATGTGACAGCAAAGAAGAGCACATATTCACTCTCTGTGTGCAATTAAACTTGGAAAGTTTGTGAGGAACTCTGCTAGTTCCTCAACAATTATGATAGGATTTTGTTATACCAGGGTTTGCAGGATGTCCTTATTGAGCTCTGTAAATCTTCCAGGATGAGGCTTATCTTCTTGGCTGTAGTTTCTGGCTCAGAATTTCTGGAACCATCATTGACACTGCCTTACAGTTATTGTCTGATCCCCATATACTGCATTAATATTCCTTGCACTTTCTGTTGCATTGTTACCTTTAGTGAACTCATAAAGAAAAATATACTGAATATGCTCCTTTGTCATTTCCTTTATAGCTTTGAAAAATTAATTGTTAAAATTGAATTACACTCTTCAAAATTTGCACTAAGAATAAGCATAAGGTAAAATTACTCCCTGCTTTTATAGCGAGTTGAGAGTTGATGCAGGTAGTTTATCCTATCCCTCTCCAACTTTTAGTTCATGCAACTGAAAAAACTGCATT
>NC_068981.1:57312586-57327894 GCF_001194135.2 Octopus bimaculoides | reverse complement strand
TATATATATATATATATATATATATATATTTATATACCTATACACACACGCACACATACATTATAAGGCTCAGCAAATACATAATGCAAATAAGTCTCTATGGAATGACATGTGTGACATTTTTTTTTTCTTTTCCATCTTAATTTCTTAATGGAGTAATACATGTACATTATAGAAATGGAATGACACTCGGAAAATTAAGGGAGAGATTTGCGAAAGGTCTGTATATAACAGTCAGTTTTATTATTTAACACAGTTTATAATATTGTTACCATGATGAAGATATATTTGTTTTAAGAGCGAGGAGAAAAGGGTGGATATAGAGGTGAGAAAATTGAGAGAGTGAGGTGTGTATGAAACATGAACATGTTTATGTATACATGTGTGTGTGTGCGTGTGTGTATGTGCGCACACATGTGCACGTGTACACACATGCCCACATACAAAACACAAACAGCCGAAACATACACACTGAACTGGTGGTCCCAGAAGACATGGCTAAAATAATACAGACACTGACAATGTGATAGTGTCAAATGAAGTTAAGAGGGTGGTGGCAGATGTCTTTTAAATGGCATATTGCCTTGTGATTTACTGCCTGCTGATTAGTTTTACAGTCCTAGGTTCTTTGTGATAAGGCTAGGCTTATTGCAACACACACACTTATACACACACACATACACTTATATATATATATACACACACACACACACAAATATAAATTTAAATATATATATATATATATATATATACACACACACACACATATGCCAGCATGGAAGGCGGATGCTAAATGATGATATATATATATATATATATATGTATATATATATATAGAGAGAGAGAGAGAGACGTAGAGGTAGAAGTAGCAATATGTCATTCTAAGAGGAATACAAATAGGCAATTGGTAACACAACAATAGAAACAGAAAGCTGAAGTTTTACTTATCAATTCACCATTATCTTGCAGTAAATACTCTTATCAAAAGAACAGCTGATATCTTCAACATCTCATAAAAGTGAGCATAATCAATAGAAATACATATCTTAAATGAATTAAGATAGTAGTGAATTCATTTACTTGAGAAAACGGGAATATAAAATGTAATTTATATACAGATGTCAGAAGGTACAGAAATGGCAGGGTGGGGGTGGGGTGCAATGGGGAAGAAAAAATAAATATTTCAGTGGGGTTTTATTGAAAAAAAAAAAAAAAAGCATCATATTAGAGAATATCAATATTTGTGTTATTGTCGTAATTGTCAATTGGGGTAGATATCAAAATGTTGTTTGGTTCCTGGTTATCTCTGATCCATTAGATCTAGGATCAAAGACAATTTAGCTTTGATTATCTTGATATTTTCTTTTCATGTAGAAACTAGAGCTGTACTATCAAATGTCTCCATCTTTTTAAGATGATAAGGAATTAGGAATTTGACTGCCATTTCTAGCAGGTCGAGTGACCCTGCAGTATAAGACTTGCTTGTTAAAATGGGAATTTCACATGTAATGTGAGGCTTGGTAGCTCAAGATATTTAATTTGTGTTCTGTTCACATTCAACTTTAACCAGGATTCTTTTTAGCAAAGCAAAGAGATGAGTGACCATAAAAAAGTTTCCCCAGACAGACCCATCAATCTCCTATGTACAATGTAAAAATTTTAGAAAGACTCAGCTTAGCTTCAAGTCACATATTCTTCCCTGCATCTCATAACATGCTTCAGACTCAATCACCATACAATTCACAAACCTTACACAAACAAGCCAATCACAGAGCTTTCATATTATCATTCAAGATTTGGCTACTATCTCTCATAATCTATCACCTTAAGAAAAAAAAAGAAGACATAACAGTAATTTGAAATAACTGAAGATAAAATGGTCATAGATAGAATGTCTTTGGTCTTAGATTTTCTTGAGCTGTAGTATATAAAAACAATGCACCTGAAATATACAATTTGCCCAAATGGAGCACAACAAGGAACCATCTGTCCACACATTACCACCAAATGAAGAGCAATTGTGTTATAAGCAAGTACACTTTGCCCACCTCCACAAAAATCCATAGAAATACAAAAGTGGATTGGACAGTGGAGAGAATACAAGTTCAGATTGTTACTTTGCAACTCACAGAATTGGAATGAATGTACAGTAGGATTGTCAGTTAAATGAAGGTACAATATATTTATCTAAATATTATTCAACTGACCACCAGTGTGCCACAGACCTACTTGATCAAAGCAAAGCTTGGTCTATGCAACATCAATGAATCCAAACCCATTTTTCTTGATGGACTATACTCTTAAGTACACAAGCATCCCCACCTTAACCTCTAAAGCAAAATTTTTTCTATCCCCAGCATACTTCCATTAATCAGATTCTGACAATTTTTTTGGTATTCTTATAAATATAATTTTCATTTGTAGTTTTACATGATATTTATTCAAAGTCAGGAAATGAAAATAATTTCTATTTTTTTTTTTCAGATTTAACAGTCAGTTTCTCAAAATATTTCTGTACCTGTACAATGCCTCATCACTCTTGGATTCTCTTTGAAAAAGAAAATAACATATTTTTAGCCCTTTCGTTACCAACCTGGCTGAAACCTGCTCTAGCTCTGAGTAAAAATGTCTTGTTTTCATAAGTTTTGAATTAAAATCTTCCACTAAACCTTAGTCACAATTTATGTTCCTAACACTAGCTGAATGATAACTAAATTATTTTACTAAATTCTTTGTTATATTTAAAGTAATCGAAAGAAACACAGAGCATCTCAAAATAAATACAGTAATGAAAGGTTTAAATCTCTAATTTAAGGACAATATACTCACAATAAAGAAGGGCTCACCACATGTCAATACTAACTAAGTGAGTGCCATAAATAGTAGAGAAATCTTTTGTTATGTATGATGATGATGATGATGATGCCATCATCATTGTGATTGTCATCCATTTCAATGCTATAATAATCTAGTCAGCTTCAGTGATATAACATTATAAAAATTATATTTCGTCTTAACTTTATGCTAAGTATTATATGTGGTAATATTTAACAACAATGAATTTTGCAATGATTTAAAAGTAATAGGACAAACTCACTATATTGAATAAGAGAAGACTTTCTGAGAATAGTCAATATTTACTTATTCTCTCTGATACCTTCTGGCAGAAGGCACCTGGAATCATAAAGAACAAGATCATCTTCATGAAGGAAACATTAGGAGTTATTAAAGAAAAACAAGAAGCCCACAATAGAATTGCCAGTCACCATAATTTAAACTTTCCAAAGTAAAAAAAAAGAAGACTAGAAAAGAAGGTATTTCTCACATAAAACAGATAACTAAAATTTCATCTCAAATGGGAAAATTCAGAAAATATCACGATAAAAATAATAGAAAAGAAAATGTGTGTAAAAGTAATCTTAGTTATAAGCTATCGATTTAAAATGGATTTCTCCAAAGAATTAATCAAGAAATAAATATAAGTATAAAAAATGTTTAAAAACATTTTGTTGTGAAAATTTCGAAAATTGTAAATTCTAACTATGACCATTATTACCCAGCAGCCATCCACTGCCAAGAAAGTTTGTGAGATTCTATAAAGTGTAGAGGTACAAATAACATAACATAGATAGACACTGCAAGTTCAAGCTGCATATATGAGGAATACAAATAATTACTGATGCAAGCTTAGTAAGCCTACACAGGTTGGAAAGTCATCTGGGAAATAAGCTGATATTGCTCATGTTGTATACGCTAATAGCATCACTTCTTTCCATTGGGGAGAATTTGCTGATAGAGAACTAAAATGTGCCATGATTGGTAGACCTCCAGAGGTATAAGTAGTTTTGCTTTTCCATTCTCCATCCTCAGAGAAAACTCAGAGAATTTGTCTTGATGTAATCGAGGATGGAATGAAAATTTAATAACACATCTAAATATGCCATTTGCTTTTAAGGGAATAAATGTATGCATGTCAGGTGTGGTAGAGATATATATGCATAGTGCCGATTTTGTCACTTACCAAAGTAACCTAGATAGTTCAATATAAGAATTAAAATAAACATATACAAGAGTGAAAGAAAAAATAAGTCCTTTACTAATAAAGTATTCCAATATGTGTGTGTTTGTTTTAGTAACGAAACCATCACTTGTTCAATTCCCTATTTGTTTGCTAAATCTTTGATATGTTTTGAATTTCTTTAAGATCAAAGGCAATGGGAAAATAATGGGTGTAGAATTATAAATTGTTTCTCCTTGCGAGCCAAGGAGCAGGTTTAAGAAAAACAATTGCTTCAGCCAAATTCTAGACATTTCACTTTTTCTTCCGATGGCAGGGCTATCAAATTGACATGGAGTCAATGGCACTAAATGTTGTAACTGTTGATTTAACTGTAACAACATTATTTTATAATGAAGAAACCATCTGTTATATATCCAGTTGCATTTGAACTGTCGATATTATGATAATAGATTTGAGTGAATGTGATAGAAAAGCATCTGATAGATTATTGCAAAAATAACTGTTATGTGAAACATCTTTAAAAGACAAAATAAGAATCCCTGTGTGGAATGTGGAAAAGTATAATCAAAAATTATAATCAAAAAAAGAAAAAAAAAGTTACTTGGTTACTAAAATACTAACTAAATTGTCTTAGATATTTGTAGATTTGGAAAAGAAAACTAAAACAAGAACTTTAGTAGTGTATTAAGGTAACATTAACTAAGTTTATTCTGATTCTTATATTTTATTTGTAAGATACTATGATCATATGGTTGACCTATATCTGAGAAAGAAGGTAAGAGAAGAGGAGAATGATTAAGAAAAAGAGAGAGATGAAGTTATTAGTGTACAATACTATAGTGAACAGTTGCAGGTCAGATCATGGTCTTGATTGTATGCTATTTATTCGGTCAATGTATTTAGTATTTATCCTGAGAGCAAAGGTATTTAGTCTGCTTAAAATGTCATATTTTCGACAATGTTGACAATTACATACTTTCTGGAAATAGAGACCATATTGTGGAATTGATAAATGCTTTGTTGGTTTGTAGTACTGAATTCAATTCCTTTGATAGGAAAATCTGCTTGCAATAGACTAGTTTTCTATCCAGAGGGAGATTTATCTTTCATCTGTTTAATGTTATGGAAACTTAAGATAAGCACATGCTCTATGGATCCTCACATCTTGGGAAAATAATTTTTTTTATTAATTTATGGTATGCCAAGAAAGTTTTTACAATAAAGTGTTTTATTTATAACACATAATAACATAAAACTACTTTATATCCAGACATAATGCCAGGGTTCTATATTATTGTGCAGGAATGTTTTATTTGTGTTTGTATATAAATAATAAATTGTAAATGTATTTATCTCACCAATTTCTTACTTCTAATATCAAAACATTCAATTGGCCATAAGTACTTTTAAGAGATATCTGATAAATGTCAAGAATAAAAGCAGAATATGACTGAGAAGCACTGTAGAGAATTATGGTTAACCAGAGTCAGACAGAGCTACACAAAAGATTATCTGAAGAGTTAGAAAGTGAGCACTGGAATCTTATACATTATTCAGATGTCATACTTAGCATTTTAAAGTGATTTTTATACATTCATAAAAATGTATTTTTTTTCAGATCAGAATATAGTTCTCTTATCAAAGTCAGACATTTTGTTCAATTCATTAGGTTTATCTCATGGGTACAATGACCACTTGACCAGTTATTTTGATTTCCTTTGTGTCCATATTTAGTTTCATTATTCCCTGTTTCATAATTTATCTAAACAATTCAGAATTGGCATGACTAGATGCACCAATAGTGGGTTATGTCATGAACTCACCATGTCAATCTTTATTATGTTATAACCTCTTCTTTGCATCTCTTTAAAATTACTCTGTTTTGTATATGGCATTCACCCTGTCTTTCTTGCATCTCTTGTTTTAAGATTTAAAAAAAATTATCCTCCTTAGTCTTTATCTAACTTTTATCATTTATTTACTTTCTGTCATCTCCAGTTATTGCCTAAGGCTATTCTAACTAGATATTAATCTAAGTCTTGAATGACTGCATGAACTGAAAACTCACAGTTATAAAGGTGGGTTAAACTTGCAAGAAAAAACTTGCAAAAATACACCATGAAATAAGAAATATATGACTACTGAGAAATATTAATTAATTAATAGCCTTTCGAATAAAATTTATCATAGTGGTTGGTAACTTAAGAAAAAAAGAAAGAAAAGAAAAGTAAAAATATCGTTTTATTGAAATATCAATTAACATCAATTGATAATTTCTATAACTAAGACCAGCTTGGAATTAGAGAGACAATAATGAACTATACAATTGGCTTTACAAATTAGCAGCAATTATGAATAGAATTTTTAATATACCTTATTATTCTTAAAATAAAAATACTTTGGTGAAAAAAAAAAAAAAAAGCTGTCAGATACTGCTTCCATAATTATAAACATTAATTTTTTTCTGTTTCTTTTTCAAATAATGTCATGATTTTGAAACAAATGCCTGAGTCTGAGGTGCCATTGGAACACTGTATAGGCAACATATATTGGAGATATTGTAGCTATTAAAATTTCTTATTTAAGAATCATTTCTGTCAAAAATTAGTAAGTGGTTTCAAATAGCATGAAAGTAGAACATAATTTATTTTAAAACTATTTCACCATTAAATATGTTCATTTTTATAATATACAAGGATAATGCTCTCTGAATTGGATCCTTTTTACTATGTTTGAAACATATTATTGGCTGCACATACATAGTGTATGTGTTTTGTCTATATGCCAAATTTGCTGTGGGATAGTGTCTGGGGAAAGCTTGCTACATGACACTCACAACTCACCTGATCTGTGACATTCAGGTATTCTATAACATTTGACATTGTGAACAGAGCTTTCCCCAGATGCTATCTTGCAGCAAATTTGGTGTATAAACAGAATGCATACACTATGGATGCACAACTGATAATATTTACATTACTACAGCTGCTTTTAATTTGTAATATATTTTCCATTTTCAAATTGTCCAATTTGGTGTTACAAACCCTGTACTAGAAGAATGAATGCCAATTATAGCATTCAAGGGTAGATTTATCAGTTGACTGGTTATCTTTTGCCTCTATATAATGAAGAGCCTCATTTCAGTGTTTGGGAAAGACTTGGTTCCTTGGCTAATTTAGTTATAAGCAGACTTGTTACTGGTCTTTTGCAGGTTAACAACTGCCATATACTAAAAACTATTGCTAGGGTAAAAACAAAGATGAATTATGAAAGAGCTTTTTGAAGTGTGACATTCAGTCTATCTATTTATGATTTGTTGATTTTATTAATTCAGATAATTACAGAGGTGCAAGAATGGCTGTATGGTAAGAAGTTTGCTTCCCGACCACATTGTTCCAGGTTCAGGTTTCTGTCCCATTGTGTAGTAACATGGGTAAGTGTCATCTATTAGAGGCTGGGATGACCAGAGCAGGCACATGCCATCAGTAATTACTCAGGGTAGACAGTTGGTGACCTTTATGTAGTAAAACACATAAAAAAATAAGCACGTAAAGAAAATGTAGAAATGTACGCAGCACGTGTACTACAGCAATACTAATCGTAGCTTTAATATTGAGATTGAAAGGCAGGGGCAAATTATGCCTACCTAATCTACAAAAAACAAAATATTTTGCATTTTATGCATAGTAAGCAGAGGAACCTCCATAATTTTATTGAATTAGGTGCATATTTTGCCAGAAAAGGAAAATATTACTATCAATCTACTTTATTCAGGGTAGGCACTGCCTACCTTGCCTACTCAGGCAGCATGTCCCTGGACCAAAGCTTTGTGAGTGGATTTGGTAGATGGTAACTGAAAAAAGCCAGCAATATTTGGCTGTCTGTATGTCTATGTATATCTGTATGTGTATGTGAGCGTGTGTTTGTGTTTCCTTGTCTTGAAATCACATGATAGTTGTAAAATGATTGTCACTATCATACAAGCAGCGTTGTTCATTTCCAGTATTCTGTAAGAACATGTCTGGCCATAGGAGAAATATTACTTTGCTTGGAAACAGATGAGAGTTGGCAACATGAAGGGCATCTGGCTATAGAAAATCTACCTCAGTAGACTCCAGACAACTGATGCAAGCACAGAAAAGTGGACATTAAAATGAAGATGATGATATAACTAACTTGATCAGATGTTCCTACAGCTGAACTCTATTTAATTGTAAAATGGGGATATTATCTGTTTGTTGCTGTAAGGTAAATAGCTCCACATTTTAGAAACTTTTAGCTTATGACTTAAAGTTCATTAGCACATTATGTTAGCCATTTAATTATCACCATATTGAGAAAAACCTTTGACACTGATCCTGCATAGATCTTCTTATAAATATAAATAAGAACTAAGTGAATAAATTTAATAAGTATGTTAATTGCAGGTAGACGTGACATACATTACATATTAAAGGAAGAAATAAACTGATATATTAAAATCTTGTGGCATAGGTGCAGGTGTGGCTGTGTGTTAAGAAGTTTGCTTCCCAACCACATGATTTCAGGTTCAGTCCCACTGTGTGGCACCTTAGGCTAGTGTCTTCTACTATAGCCTCGGGCCAGCCAAAGCCTTGTTAGTGGATCGGGTAGATGGAAACTGAAAGAAGCTCATTGTATATATGTATGTATATATATATATATATATATATATATATATATATACATACATATATATATGAGTTTGTGTGTGTGTCTTTGTGCCTGTGTTCATCCTCACCACCACCACTTGACAACTGGTGTTGTGTGTTTATGTCTCCATGACTTAGTGGTTCAGCAAAAGAAACTGATAGAATAAGTATCAGGTTTAAAAAAAAATAAGTACTGGCGTTTGATACATTTGACTAAAAAATTCTTCACGGCTGCAGTCTAATGACTGAAACAAGTAAAAGATAAAAGAGTAGATAAAGCTCTTGGCAAATTTTTGACCCATTTGAAATCTTTACTTGCCCATTAATACACATCTGAAGCATTTTGCCTTTGTAAAAAGTTAGGTGAATCTAAAGTTTCTAAATAGAAATTAAAAATTATTTTACGACAATATAGAATTACAAAGAAAAATTAAGAACAAGCTTAGTATTCATGCAACCTCTGTAACCGTTGAGTGCCAGGCTTTCTCTGACTGAGCTGATAACATATGAACAAAGTTTTCCAGCTGTGACCATTTCACAACACTAGAGTGTTATATGAAGGAAATTCGGCTGCTACTTGTATAGCAGATTGGCAAGTTACATTGATTACTGTAATGTTGTTCATCAGTCTTCAAAGGGGGAAGGACCAAACCAGTCAATAGAGCAGTGAATCACAAGGTACTGAAAAATGATGCCAAAATGCACGTAATTTCTGCTCTCCACCACTTTCCCATTTATAGAGCTAATTTATTTCCCAACTTTACATCGGATCTTCTATCTTATTAAATGCTGAGGGGATTTTTGATTCAAAGACTATGCTTTTTTTTTTTTAAGTGGATGCCCTTACATGTACAAAGTTTCTAATCATCATCATCATCATCATCGTTTAACGTCCGCTTTCCATGCTAGCATGGAAAGCGGACGTTAAACGATGATGATGATGATGATAATGATGATGATTAGAAAATGTCACTGGTTGGTGAAGTCAGGGAGGCAAAGATATACCCTTTACTCTGGAACATAATGTAACTGCTGTAGTAAGGACTGAACACATGATTAATGTGGTTAGTAGCTCAATACTTTCAACCTCACTGTCATTTTATCTCAATTGAAACAATATAATTCCATTGAAAGTGATATTTCCACTGGAATTATATGCTTCCTCTTTCAGTTACTGGCCACAAAGCTAATAGAAAAGGATTATTGATAAATAATATGACAAGTTATTTTAGATTCAAATCTGACTAGAGTTTTAGCTGAGAGAATCAATAGAAAGATATGTTAAATTGGGGAAAACATGTTCAGATTCCAAAATAGATTATTTTTTTTTTTTAGTATAATGAACACATTTAGAATAGACCATAGTTAATGAAGGAGCAAGACTTAAAAAGAAACTGTTTAGACTATTAAAAAAATATAATCTGTAGGGCAACACACATACACACACTAGAGGAACATTTAGCAGATGTAGCTTCATGTTAAGAGTGTTGCGTGATTTATAACCATATTTTATTTACATAACATGCTTCATAATGCAAAGAGGCCTTTGAGGAAGTCTGGAGATTGTTTCTGTAAGCTAAATGGTGAGAAGGAGTGACAGGTTTTTGATTGAATATTTGTCACACAAGCAGAAAAATAGTGAATAAATAAATAAATGCATAAATAAAAATAAAAAATAAAGAAAACAAACAGTTGAATAAATAAATAAATAAATGTACATAATATTTTTATATTATTCTTTGGAATAATCTAAAGATTGTTTTGAAACTAAGTAAACAGAAAAATGAGATTAGATTGTTTAGAGTGGGGGAAAGATGACTGAACTGTTACAAAGCTGAAAATATAAGATGAACATTCAAACATCAAACAATAACTATGTTTCCTAAAAGGTCAAAAATGTCATGAATGATTGATTCTGGAACCAGAAATCAGATTGGGAGCTAAGTCTGATATAAAAGAGGCTGACAAAAATGGTCATTTTCATCACAGGAGAATTGTTGGTGAAAAATAACAAATATAAATGATTTAAAAAAAAAAAGTAACAAAAAAGTTGTTATTGGAAAAAACTTTTGATAAAATGTGAAACAAATCTATACAATTAGAGAGACTGCTTCAACTCTCTCTCTCTCTCTCTCTCTCTCTCTCTCTTTCTCTCTCTCTCACTCCCCTTCTCCCCTCTCTCTAGAAGGATAAAAAAATTGTTTATCAGAATTATCATGTGGGAGATAGGCTATTTCTAATTGGAAATTCCAAGTGAGATTACCAGCAATAATTGCTCCCAAGAGAAATTTAATATAAACACACAAGCTTTTTTCTGTTGCTTTACAGATCCTTTTGCGAAGAGCAACTCTATTAGAAGGTTGATATGATGTATGTGTGAGTTGTGTGCATGAGGTTCATTCTTACAGTAAAGTAGTCATATTGGTTTCATTTCAGTTAACTTAAATAACATTGTTAATGGCATAGACAGAAAAATATGGCAGTGTGAGAAACATATACTTACACACAGGGACAAATGTTTAAAACTGAACAGGAACTAGTTAAGAGTAAAATGTTGTTATTACTACTACTGCTGCTACTATTAATGATTGTGACTGGCAGCATAGTAAAGTGGTAAGTTCTTACTGAACTGAATTTGCAACCAAGTTGGAATAACTTCACTTACATTATTAGTACTCTTGGGAATGACATGGCATACATGTCACAAATTAATCGCAATTCTTATTCTTATACTTTATGTTTATCTAAGAAACTATTATTATTGCTGTTATCACATTGCCTTTTCATTTTTATGTTAAATCTTCTTAATTTTACTGATACATATAGACTAGATCCAAGAAAAACGCATCTTCTTGAGAGATACATTCTCAGCTGCAAGTACTTTACATCAACATATGATGACCTTCAGTTGTAGTTCTAGTCTACGCTCTCTGTCCATTTTACCTTTACAGCATCAGTATTTGTTCTTTTGACTTTTCTGAGTCAATGTAAAATTGATGCTTTTGTCTCTCCTTTTCAGCAACCTTGCTCAATACATTTTTTTCCAGGACTGTATTACCTTACTTGAATACTTGGTTTACCAATGTTTTCTCTACAACTACAAACTGCACTCATCATAACTAGAAAAATACTGGATTATAAGATGACTACAGAAATTAACTGCTCTCCTGATTAGCTTAACTCAGTAACAACATATCAATAGAAATAAATAAATTAGAGATAACAATAAACAATTGCAGTTTAAGAAAAAAAGCTTTGAGTGAGATAAAACAAAAAGATTTCTTTGTAATACAATTGTTGAAATTTCTGAGATATTACATTGAGGATATTTGTAATAGAAAGTAATAGAGTGAAGTTGACAGATTAGAAATTTTGTAGTTGTTTGACTTGGAAATGAAAGTTAATTATTTTTTTTTTACGTTTCAGTCATTAGACTGTGACCATGCTGGGGGTACCAACTTGAAGAATTTTTATTCAAATGAATTGACCCCAGTACTTACTTTTTCAAGCCTAGGACGTATTCTATCGGTCTCTTTGGCTGAACCACTAAGTTATGGAGATGTAAGCACATCGACACTGGTTGTTAAGTAATGGTGGAAGACAAACAGACATTGAGACAGACACACCTTCTGTACCTTAGAACCATCATGGCATCTGATGTGGCTTTTTAAACCAGACAATGTTCTGAAAAGACACCTATAGAGATTACATATCTGATTTGGACCACCAAGAGCTGCAGATAAGTTCTGATCTTTGTGGATCTTAAAATGTCTTTTGAGGCCTCTCTTAGATTTGCAAACCTTCTGGCATGCATTGCATTCAAAAGTGTGCACAGACATATAAGCAGAATACTTGGTGGAGGTTCGTTTCCCATGGGTTCGCAAATGAGATTTGAGCCCAGCAAAAGAAAGACATGGTCTGTATATATATCTGCCAAAACAGATACAGTAGCCTAGGGTAGTTTTTCTACCTGGCTGGCTCCTGTCAACCGTTCTACCCATGCATGCATGGAAGATGGATGTTAAACAATGATGAGGATGATACACACACACACACACACACACACACACACACACACACACACACACACACACAATGGGCTTCTTTCAGTTTCTGTTTACCAAATCCATTCACAAGGGTTTGGTTGGCTCATGGTTATTATACAAGACACTTGCCCAAGGTGCCATGCAGTAGGACTGAACCCAGAATCATACAGTAGGAAAGCAAATTTCTTACAGGTGCAATCACACCTGCACCTGTACTAAGATAAAGTCAATCAACTATACCCTCACTCTCCTCAATACTGATCTGTGGCCTTTCAGAATGTAAGAAATCATTTACTTATAATATTATCATTTCCACGTCATTACATACTAGAACTTTAGATTCACATTTCTAGTAACAAAATCTATTTATTTCCCATCATCCCTTTAGCTACAGTTATGTTACATAAAGTGGTAAATGGAAAAAGGACACTGCAAAAGTTAAAAGTGTTCAATTATTTCAATGAATCCCAAATGAAATAGCGTTAAAACTAAGTCACAAAAGTCAGCAACACCTGACAAGTAGATCAAAAGCAGCACATAGAAAATTTACAAAGCTACATTTTTAATTTTTGATCTGTTTCAGACATTGGACTGTGGCCATGCAGGGGTACCATTGTGAAAGGTTTAGTTGAACAAATCGACAGCAGTACTTATGATTTTAAATCTGGTACTTATTCAATCAATATCATTTACTGAATTGCTAAGTTATGGAGACATAAACAAACCAACACCGCTTGTTAAATGATGGTGGTAGATAAACAAAACGAACATACATATATATATACAAATATACATATGGGCTTCCACACAAATTCCGTCTGCCAAATTGACTCACAAGGCATAGTTTGGCTCAGGGTTATAGTAGAAGACACTTGCCCAAGGTGCTGCACAGAGGAATTGAACCTGAAACCATGTAGGTGCAAAGTGAGCTTCTTCAATACATATCCAGCCCTGTGCCTATGGATGTAGAAATATATTTTCTAAAAGACAAAGTTAAAAGTTTAATTGCATCTAATAGATTAATAGTTTTAATAACATATATGCTTTAATATATGCTTGTTCAAACTTGATCACAGAAATAGATTAAGTGGTGTAAACTTAGATGGTTTATGACATTGGAAACACAAAAATAGTGGATGTGCAGCTGTATAACTAGTTCTTTCTGTCGACACAGGAGAACATAGTTAGCACTGGTTAAGTGATTTTATTACATATACAATTAAACTTCATGCATGGAACAGCTTTTAGTTTCACACATGTGTATTTATATATGTTCATCTTTACATTAGAAAAAAAATCTTGTGTTAGTCACTTTTACACAATGCAACAGGGATTATACATTTAAAAATCTTCTAATAACAATTTTATTCTTACTTTAACCCTTTAGTATTTAAACTGGCCATAGCTGGCCAAGATATCCTGCCTGTTTTATGCTCAAAGTGGCCAGATCTGGCTTCTCACACTTACCCTACAATGACATTCTAAAAATAAACAGTCACATCATCAAAATCTTAAAGCTACAAGACAATTCATGACTTATTCAAAACAACAAAAATAAAAAAAAAGATGTACATTTGACAGAATGCTAAAGAAATAAAACTATTGTTAGAAAGTGGAATATACCTAGTTTAACTAGTGTCCTGCCAAGAACTCTTTTTATACTCTTTTATTTGATTCAGTCAATGGACTGTGGCCATGCTGAGACACCATCTTGAATGCTTTAGTTGAATAAAGTGACCCCAGTACTTCATAATCAAACCATCTGTTTGTCAGTAGTATAGAGACAAACACATACATATATCATCACCATCATTCAACATCTGTTTTCCATACTGGCATGGGTTGAATGGCTTGACAGGAACTGGCAAGGCCAGGGGATGCACCACGTTCCAAAGTCTGTTTTGGCTTGTTTTCTATGGTTGGATGCCCTTCCTAATGTCAACCATTCTACAGTGTGTACTGGGTGCTTTTTATGTGACGCCATCACCAGTGCTTCTTATGTAGTATCAGCACCAGTACTTTTTACATAGCACCAACACCCATACCGATGATAGGGTTTCCACACAGTTACCTCTACCAAATTTACTTACAAAGAACTGGTCAGTCCAAGGCGATAGTAGAAGACATACCCAAGGTAGGAGCGAACCTGAAAACATGTTGTGAAGAGAACTTCTCAACCACACAGCCATGCCTGTGACTATAACTGCATGTTAAGTTTTTCTTTCTCTGCCCATTGATCAGATATTCAAAGTTACATTTTCCAAAGGTTATTAAAAAATAAAAGTGGCTACAAGCTTTATTTTCCCTACCATTTCCTTGGTTAGATCTTGTGGCTTACTAAAGAATATTTATCTTAATTTTTTTTTATTATTCTTATCTGTGGATATTTCTCTTTTTAGGATCAATTGTTATGAGTGGATGACACAGACAGGCACACACCTAGGTAGAAAGCAAATCCATGATAATTTAAGTCTGTGACTCAGTTGCAATTGTAATCATACACTCTCGAAGTGGTTGGCGTTAGGAAGGGCATCCAGCTGTAGAAACTGCCAGATCAGATTGGAGTCTGGT
>NC_068981.1:57309767-57312414 GCF_001194135.2 Octopus bimaculoides | reverse complement strand
ATATATATATATATATATATATATATATATACATATATATACATACACACACACACACACGTGTGTGCGTATATATATATATGTGTGCGAGTGTGTGTGCATGCATGTGTGTGTGTGTGTGTGTATGTATATATATATATATATATATATGCACATACATATATACGCACACACATACTAACAAACCACATGTGTAACAACAAAAGAAGGAGACCTCAATAACATTGAAATTGAAGACTATGTCTAATATTCACTACAAGCATGGAACACTCACATCCAGTACATGGAGTTTCCTGGCACCAGGCTTTTCCCTGTAATAGATGTATATGACAAGTAACAAAATGGTAATTGGATCAAAATATATCTGCTGCTGCCGAGGAAAGTCTGAGTACTGGATGCGTGTATACCATGTGCATATTTTACATATATACACATATATAATTATACATGCAGACATAGGTGTATGTATATGTGTGTGTGTATATACACACACACACACACACACACATACGGTGATGATGATGCTACAAGCATGGAAAAGTGGATATTCAAACAATGATAATGACACACATACATTCTCACATACACACCACACACTCTCATGCACAGAGACATGGCTGGGAAGTTAAGAAGTTCTCTCCCATTCTATATGGTTTTAGGTGTGATTCCACTGAGCAGCAAGCACTTCAACAAATGTATTTTTTACTTAAGCCTCAGGTTGACCAGTTTCTTGTGAGTGGAATTTTATAGAGAGAAAATACATAGAAGCTCTTCAAGTATGCCTGTATATTCATGCCTGTCTCTCTGTTTGACTTTCTGTTTGTATGCAATTTCACACCATGTATATGACAAATTACCATGTGAAATTTACTGCAAGTTATTTACAAGGATGACCCAGCCAGTTGATAAATGGAAATTGATAAAATAGTACCGTATGTACTAAAACCCTCCGTAAAAGTAATGCCTCAGCATGGTCATAGTACAATGACTTGAACAAATGAACAAGAATAAAGAAGCTAATAAACAGTTATCAAATAGGAAAGTTTAAAACATTTTTAAAGCAAAATATGAAGATTCATAAATGATCTAAAACATTTCTTAAAGATATTAACAGTGGTTATTTAGCTTTTAGGTTTTGTTTGATTTCCTTTTTGCTTTTTAATCAATTTGTTTTCCACTTTAATGATGTATGAAGAACATAGTCAATCAAGATGAGATTTGAACCATGGAACTATAGGCTTTGAACTTGTTTTATGGCTTGTGCTCGTATCAATTCAGGCATAGTTTACCAATAACATCTTTATCTGTGTTACTATAACATAACTATGAACAGACTGATGTCATTTAATGTTTGTTGTTAGTCTGTTACATTGCAAGCATCTATCTCACAACATGTCATGTATACACATTCATACACACACAAATAAAAACATATATAGGAGTAACCAGTCACATGCACACAGACATACACAAATACATTATCTTTCTACAAACGTCCTACTATAGTCAAATACATTCACACACACATATGATTATACTCTACTCCTCCCACAGTATGTTTATCATTATACCCACATACACCATACATATCTATTGATACACACTAACCTACTTATTAGCTTCTACATATTACACACACACACACACACACACACACAACCCCCTCCTCTCTCTCTTTTTCCTCATATATGCACAAACATATTCATATATTCACTCAGATATAAAGCCTTCACCACACACTTACACATGGAATGATTTTGTTGATTGATAAAGAAAAGAAAGAAAGGAAGAAAGAAAGAAAAAGACTAATGAAAATAGAGTTGTTAATACAGCATACCCATAACCAAGAGAAGGATGGAGGTATAAAAGTATTCCCTTGACAGGCAGTTCAGTAGTGTTGGTGTTGTACACAATGGGCTTTGAATGGAAAGTGCAGAAATAATCAAGCAAAAGAGATTGGTGGTCATATTTATTATGAAACCTGGCTCCTTTATTAAATAGGGACCTTTTGTTTTTGGCTTTGCTTTTGTTGTTTTTATTTCGGAACAATAAAGTGTTTAGACAGACTTTGATCAGCAATTACCAATATGTTGATGCTTTCAACAATGCTAAATATAGTGAATGTGCCAATAGACGCATTAACCATTGGTCCATGCTTGGTAGACTTGGCCCTAATCGAAACAAAATCCCAATGTAGTAGTTAAGGTGTCTGAGTCACAGCCCAACAGACTGCAGCACCATGGAATCCTCAAGAGTATGCAAATCTACTAAGTTGTTTCAAAAGCACTCTGGCACTCTGTTGATGTATTACTCTGCTTATTATAGTCTAATTTTTATGTATCTGTTTCAAACTAAATGAAAGTGCCAAAGAGAGGAAAAGTAAGAGTTGTTGTTGTTATTATCATCATCATCATCGTCATCGTCAACGTCATCATCATCATCATCGTCATCGTCAACGTCATCATCATCATCATCATTTTCAGTCATCTAATTATTGTATTAAAAATTCTCTGCATCATGAATATGTTGTACAACTACACTTTACAGTCATTAATAATCTGTTGTGTGTGTGTGTTTGTAAGAGAGAGAGAGAGAGAGAGAGAGAGAGAGAGAGAGAGAGAGAGAGAGAGAGAGAGAGAGAGAGAGA
>NC_068981.1:57303162-57309757 GCF_001194135.2 Octopus bimaculoides | reverse complement strand
AAGAGAGAGAGAGAGAGAGAGAGAGAGAGAGAGAGGGAGAGAGAGAGGGAGAGAGAGGGAGAGAGAGAGAGCATGTATGTGGGTGTGTGTCTATATGTGAGCTGTATTGACAGAAATAGTGCTGCTAATACCAAACACATCAAGAAGTACATTAACTGTAATGATTCTACAAGTTCATACAGTTGATATTGTATTGAATGAGCACAGAATTTTGTAATGTTTTGTCTAGTCAAGTAAACAATGGAACTATTGTTGTTAAACTGCACATTTTAAAATTAATAAACAAGCTTACTCAATTTATTATTAAAAAAATTTTTTTTTTTAATATATTGTGCTGAATCAAAAGTTTTACAATATCTTGGTAGCTTACTAGTTTTATTTGCCAAGTTACAACAAAAGCAGCCAAACGTTCAAAGCAAAAGCCTTCGTTTTCCATCATCTGAAGCCACCTTTCTGCCAGTTCCTTGATCCCCTGCTAATATCGGTTCTTGTTCTTTGAGATGAAGTACTTATTCACTAAAGCTTTCACCTCTTCTTGGTTACTGAAGCATCATGAGTGCGGAAAGTGAGGCATGGATCAAAACAAGAAATACTCAGAGGGAGATATTTTTCCTGCAATCCTACATGCATATGTGGTGGTTAGTGGAGGTGCAATGGCCCAGTGGTTAGGGCAGCGGACTTGTGGTCATAGGATCGCGGTTTCAATTCCGAGACTGGGCGTTGTGAGTGTTTATTGAGTGAAAACACCTAAAGCTCTACGAGGCTCCGGCAGAGGATGGTGGCGAATCCTGCTGTACTCTTTCACCACAACTTTCTCTCACTCTTACTTCTTGTTTCTGTTGTGCCTGTATTTCAAAGGGTCAGCCTTGTCACACTGTGTCACGCTGAATATCCCCGAGACCTACGTTAAGGGTACACGTGTCTGTGGAGTGCTCAGCCACTTGCATGTTAATTTCATGAGCAGGCTATTCTGTTGATCGGATCAACTGGAACCCTCGATGTCGTAAGTGACGGAGTGCCAACAACATGTGGTGTTTAAGCAAAGGCCAGCTTCCAGAACCTGTTGCCAAACAAGAGCATTTTGAATGCATCTGGTGGAATTATGAGGGGATAGTTCATTCTGGATAGTTGAATCATTGATGCAAACCTATACTCTGAACAGGTGGAGCAGATTTATGTCATTGTGTTGCAAAAATATCTGGCATTAGTTAACGGAAAGTGAGCTCTTCTATGGCAAGACAACGCAAGATCTCAAACCACTCGAATGACTTGGAATAAACTGCAAGAACTTGAGGGAATAAAATAATGCCACACCCAGTATATAATTCGAACCGAGCTCCCTCAGATAATTACTTGTTCTGATCCATGGCATATTTCCTTTGTTCAAGATGCTTCATCAACTTAGTAGAGGTGGAAACTCCAGTGGAGAAGTTCTTCACCTTGAAGAACAAGAACTGGTATCAGTATGGGATCAAACAGTTGACAGAAAGGTGATTTTAGAAAGTGTAGCATTTTGAATGACAGGCTATTTTGAATGACAGGCTGCTTTTGTTGTAACTTGATGAATAAAGCATATAAATTATCAAAATATTGCAAAACTTTTGACTCAACATACATACATACATACATACATACATGAATGAATCATCTCAAAAAGAGCACAAGTACATTTTTAGATAGTAAAAGAAAGGATTGTTTTCTTACATAGGATAAAGGATTCATATGAACTTTAGTGAAAGTGCAAGAATGAGATAGTTTTAACATTCAAGGCCTTTCTAGAAGTGGTATTATTAGTGGTGTAGAATAGAGGTTTATTCTTTTATGATTACTTAAATTTTATAGGTATTGCACTTAGCCCTACATTATAAGTCAAGCACCTGTAATATACTGCATTCAAGCCAACTGGTTATTTATCTCATAAATTGAAAAACAGATAAAAACAAAACAACAATAATGTAGGGAGGGTAAGACTTAATAAGACATTTTAGTATAATTATAGTTGGAAGTAGGGGGAGGACAGAAATTTCCCAGTAAACTGAGTTTGTATCATGATTTTGATTTTCAGCAGTAACTGACATGTCACATCTCATCTTACCCTTATACTTTTAATGTTTCATGCCAATTTGAGAAATATGTCATTATCCCTGTTATTCAGAGCAGCAGGACATTTGAACTGGTGCAAGTGGTAGAGAACCATACTGGATGCTATGCAGTTTCTAAGATTAGACACATAACTGCTTCGATTTCAAATTCTATTGCAATCAAGTTTTACACTTGTTCCTTCAGGTCAGTACGACAAACACCAGTGTGACAAGTGGATCGATGTAATCATTTGTACCTAGTTACTATCCAATCATTATAGAGAAAATGAAAATACAAAAAAAGGCATAAAAGAAAAGCTAAATGATAATAATTTCCAACACAGGTATAGGACTCAACATTCAGGATGAGAGAACAACAGAATATTAGCTGTGAATTGGCAGAGCATTGGAGAAAATGTCTTGTGGTATCTAGTTATGGCATTTCATTTTCAGAATTCAAAATTGACTGAATTCAAAACTCTGTCTCTCATTCCTCAAGGAGTTGTTAAAATAAAGTACCAGGGATGATTTATGTTTCTATAATGTATCCAAGATGAAAACGGAATTATTATAGAAGATTGGATCAGTGTTGTCTGGTATTTTATTTTATTCACCACACGAAAGAATTAAAGGTAAAAATCAACCTCCGTGAGATTTGAACTAAGAACGTGAAGGACGATAACTAAACACAGCTAAGCCATGTCATTCACTCGACAGCTAAATCTATTTTTATACAAGGAATCACCTTTACAGGTATCACGATGCGGTTAAAATTTTTATTGTGATTCTCAAGCCGGAGGATGGTGTTCTAGGGGAGATAACTCTGAAGGCCTTTACTTTTTAAAGCAAACAACCCCACCGCCACCACCGTAATAAAACTGAAACATTAAATAGAAAATATTTTAGAGCAACAACTGCAACGACTTCTTTTTTTTTTTTTAAGGGCCAATGTAAATACAAAGAATAAGGTACAATAGTATAGACAAACATCCTGGTGTGAACGTGTATGATTATAAAATGCAAATAAAGCACAAAATACATGGTATTATCATGTATGTATGTATGTATGTATGTATGTATAGGTACGCATGACTGTGTGTATGTACGTGTGTGTATGTGAGAAAGAGAGGGAGAGAGAGAGACAAACGTACATATATCTAAACACACAGTAGGCATATGTATAAATACACTATGTATAAATACACTATGTATAAAATTAAATTTAAAACTATCTTCAATGTAGATCTATCTATATAGGGAGGGGATAACCACGTAAGGATCAAACTCCTTCCCCACTCTTGGGGACGCTCTCTCCTGCCTCACACTAAAAGGGGAATGTGAAAGTCAGTCCTGTTATTCCAAACTACATTTCGTGTCCTCACCCACCTTTCATAAACACACACACACATGTCCTTACTGGACAATTGTAGAATACAAAAAAAAAAAAAAAAAAATCCAATATAAAACATGAAATAATATTTCACAAAATAGAAGCTGGTATGGGTGTGTGGCAGAGAAACTTACTTTGCAGCCGTGTGATTTTGGATTCAGTCCCACAGCACACTTAAGCAAGTGTCTTCTATTATAGCCAACGCATTGTAGGTGAATTTGGTAGATGGAAACTGTGGAAGTTCACACTATATATACATATATATGTATATGTGTGTATACATCACCACTTGACAACTGATGTGGTTTACTTGTGTCCACTTAACTTAGGCAGAGTCACTAGAACACAGGATAGAATACCTTGCAGTATTCATCTGTTTCTTTGCACTCCAAGGGGTTCAGCAAAAGGGAGGTGATACCAGACTTTAAAAAAAAATGTACTAGGGTCAATTTATTCAACAAAACCCATTCACGTAGTGCCCTAGCATGACCATAATCTGATAACTTGAACAAGTAAAGTTGCAAACTGATGATTTAGACATGCCTGTCAAATGAATACTTGGAAAAAGTATGTAGCAACTAGAGAGATGGGGATTTCTGTATTGGTCTCAACAATAAACCTGTAGTTTGACCAACTGCATTCCACCTCATGAATTCCTACTTGTGAACTTTTGAACTTTTCCTTGTACACATAAACCAGAGGTTCTCAACATGGATGGTACTGCACCCAAAGGGGCACTGAGTATGTTGAAGGGGGCGTTAGGCTTTAGGGGGTGGTGAGGTAAATAATTAGCACACTAAATTTGACCTGTAGTAGTCATTATATTCTACATGATAAAACTAGTAATAATTATTAAAATAAAATGAAATCTCATCAGGCACAAGGAAGTCATTAACTTGCAATGTATAAAGTAAATTTATAACTTCTGTCTTTATTAATTTTTTATCATTTCACTCTTAAAAGGTTTCACAATCCATTTTTAGAGTAAAATTTACAAATTATCACCCAAGTTAGTTTAGTTATGATACCTCACTTGCCACTTAGATGGGCGCTGGGCATAACAGCTACTTAAAGTGGGTGGTGCTATAGAAAAAAAATGGTTAAGACTCATTGACATAAACTTTTAAGGCAATTCTCAGGCTGGATCAGAATGACATATATGACAAGATGGAGATGTGGGCGGGGGGGTATTTAATTATAAGTAAGAGAGAGAGGTGGGGGGAGAGAGAGAGAAAAAGAAGAAGAAGAAACTCCAGTACTGGACTGGTATTATATATATGGACTCCAGAAAGAATGAAACATGAAGTCGACCTTGGCAGGATTTGAACTTGGAGTGCAAAGAAACAGATGAATACTGCAAGGTACTCTATCCTGTGTCCTAGTGACTCTGCCCATTCACTGCCTTAACTAGAGTACATAACTGTCGAAAAGAACATAGCTGAATTAACATTGTGTCAAATAACCTGTTGCAGTGAAATATGAATATGTAAAATAGTAAAGTGGCCAGATTTATACATTGGTCACTTTGCTGTTACAAAATTGGTGTAGAGAATAAATAACAGAAATATGCTTTTCAAATGTTTTTTTTTTCCTTTTTTTTTTTAATGAGCAGGTTACAATATTATAGGATGTGATAAAACATACTGATTAATGCCTGCCATTGTAGTATGTATTGTAATGAAAACTGTATTCATATCTTTAATATAAAAACAAGAATCTCACACCTATTAAAACAAACTAATATCCCTTACAAGAATGGATTAACTTTCGAAGATGAACTTTGAAATAGAACTAATTAATCCAATTAAAGAATATATAAGAACCCCACCCAAACACACACACACAACGCAAAACAAAACCACACACTGTGCAGTATTACAAAATACCTTTTTGACCAGTACTTCCCATCCCATAAAACAGAAATAAAGATAAACTGTACACATTTAAATGCATATAACAAAACACTAATATCTTGACGATGATGTTGATGATGTTGATGATGATGATGATGATGATGATGATGATGATGATGATTTAAAACAAAACCTAATTTAATTAAGCATGAAACCTTAGAGAAAGAGATACGAAGAAATGTGTGTTGTGATGATGATCATGCATACCTTATGGGTATTAAGAATTATAAGCGAAGCTGTTCCAATTGGGAATAACAACAACAATAATGGCAGAAGCAGTAATAGCTGTACAAGTAGCATCCAACTAGATTCACAGCCTGTTGGCCTGATGATGCAGATTCTGGCATAATAATGAAAGCAAGGTCTCAGACATAATTTTCTGAATGCTTGTCCAGCCTAATTATTTTAAATGGATTTTTTCAACTTAGCAAATCAGTTTTATCTGATCGATGCCACATCTTAAATAAGCAACTAAAATTAAGTGTACAATGGCAGAATAGTTAAAGTGTTAGACACTTTACCAAAAGATTATGAATTAGTTAATATGCTGTGACCTTTGATAATTGTTTCTATATTTTATGTGAGATATAATTCAGGGAAGATGACATAACTTCAAAGACAAGCAGTAAACATCTAAACTTTTTAACCTTGTGGATCAATTATCATTGGTGTTTCATTGTTGCAGAGGACATTTTCAAGGTTTGTGAAAACCCTAGGGCTATTCATTAGTGAGATTGATCCCCATTGTGTTTGAACTTCCTAGTCTCTCTATCCATATATACAACTGTGTTGAGGTGATGGCTGGTGTGTCTGACTGAAGAGAGATGTTGGTGTCACAGTCGGTTATGGTCCACTTTGATGCCTTCTCTCAGTGTGTGAAAGACAATGACATGATCAACAACAAGATTTGAATGTCAAGGCAGAATTTCAACTGAGAATGCAAAGAGCTGGAACAGATATCACAAGATATTCTATAAGAATTCTGCCGATCTACTGCCCTGGTTAGTTAGTTGGCACTCCGTTGCTTACGACGACATGGGTTCCAGTTGATCCGATCAATGGAACAGCCTGCTTGTGAAATTAATGTACAAGTGGCTGAGCACTCTACAGACACGTGTACCCTTAATGTAGTTCTCGGGGATATTCAGCGTGACACAGTGGGACAAGGCTGGCCCTTTGAATTACAGGCACAACAGAAACAGGAAGTAAGA
>NC_068981.1:57299036-57303152 GCF_001194135.2 Octopus bimaculoides | reverse complement strand
GTGGTGAAAGAGTACAGCAGGATTCGCCACCATCCCCTGCCGGAACCTCGTGGAGCTTTAGGTGTTTTCGCTCAATAAACACTCACAACGCCCGGTCTGGGAATCGAAACCGCGATCCTATGACCGCGAGTCCGCTGCCCTAATCACTGGGCCATTGCGCCTCCACACTGCCCTGGTAGGCACTGTATATATTGATCACCAAATAGAGGAAAGACAAAGTAGACCTTAATGGGATTTGAACTCAGAATGCAGAGAGCCAGGATAAACACTACGATGCATTCTATCTGACACTCAAATGTCTCTGCCAGTTCACTGCCATAATGTAGAGCAATATCAGTATAGTAGATATAACATAAAAAATATTTCTACTCCTCAAAAAACATACTTTAGTTGTTTAGTTGTTCTTAATTGCATAAAAGTCTACACTCCATATTTTGTAAAGTAGCATTTGGTTGCAAGAAAATGAAATACAGTAGTTGATAATATACTATAGAATTTATAGTCCATTTCAGTTTATTTTCTAGTAGTATACATTAGTTGTGTAATTAAGAAGTTCACCTTTGCAACCATGTGGTTCCAGGCTTAATCACACTGCACAATACCATAAGGAATTGTCTTCTTCTATAGATATGGGTTGATTAATACCATGCGAGGGGAATTTGGTAGTTGGAAACTCTGTGGAAGCCAGTTGCATGCATGCTTGTGTGTGTGTGTGTGTGTGTGTGAGTGTGTGTGTGCATTTTAAACTTGATACTTTTATCAATCACTAATTGTTGAGATGCTACATGAATGAGAAACATCCATATACTTATAATAAATTAATATGAAAAATATATATATATGCATATGTACATACGTATATGTACATACTTACATCTATACGTATGTATGTATATATCGTCGTCGTCGTCGTTTAACGTCCGCTTTCCATGCTAGCATGGGTTGGACGATTTGACTGAGGACTGGTGAAACCAGATGGCTACACCAGGCTCCAATCTGATTTGGCAACATACAAATATATGTGTGTATCTGTGTTATAAGTATATATGTACTTGCTATTAGCTTAGCATTTCAACAAACAGTTTTTAAAAAAATAAGTACTGGGGTTGCTGTGAGCATTGCTCTTGAAGGCAATACCCCAAGCGTGGTTGCAGCTTTGTAACTGTAACCAGTAAAACAAACTAAAAATGATCTTACTCGAATACAAAATCCTACAATAATAAAAGTTTATAATTGTAGCAAATGGAGAAAATATTTATGGACAAAAAAAACAAACCTAAAATAATGACATTATAGACTCAAAGAACATTTGTCAAGGAAAAGGAATCAATCTGTTTGGAATACAATAAAAATATGATAGCAACACATGATTTTAGAATGATTACAATGATTCTATATATAATAATTTTTTTTCATGCTTTCATAACTTTCTTTTTCCTCACATTAGCATGGGTTTTGATAGTTATTAAAAAAAGAATACTTAAACATTTTCCCACAGATCATTCAAATATGATTATGTGGGTGGTACCTATATTTCATCTAGATAGACTGAAGCAGAGAAAGAGTGCAATATCAGGTGCAACTTCTAAATTTTGAAGTTTTTTGAAGTGCATTTTAATTGCCATTTAAGAAATCTGGTAGCAAATGGATGCTTAAGGATTTTGAAGGATCTAGAGAAGCTTAAAATCTCAATCACTTATAAACTAAAAGTTTTGGCTGAAAATAAACAGGAAGAAAGACAAAGATACTTTTCAACTGAAATAACAGAATTGTATCGCAGACATACATCATGCTATATATTACGATATTCAATGGGTTTACTAACTCATATACAACTCAGACTATGCTCTGATTTGGCTTAACTTTACCAATTTGACTTTAGACCAACATTGATCTACATTTGTGGCCATATACTCACTATTGTCCAGCATAGGGTGAATCATGTCTTGTATATTCTTTAAAGCCAGTCTTATTCAGTTTTGCTAGTTATTGTCTCATTTTTTTTTTAATGTCTTTTAGTCACTGAAATATCTTTTCATAAACATTCAGAAATCATATCCTCCCTCCCTAGGTAGACTTCCAGATAGAGCATCTTTGATTTTAGAATAGTAAACTGAATAATCTGATTGACATTTACTCCCAAGCCTCTTCACAAAATATGAAGCTAAGTATATTTATTGCGTCAAGAATACTAATGCCATATACAGGTATATAGTACTATAACCAAATGGTTGCTATAACCATTTGAACAACTAGTTTATTGAACTACCACAATTTTTTTACAATGGGTTTTGTTTTAGAAAATTCCATATTTGGTAATAAAATATTTCTATTTGTAATATGATGGGACAATAAGGCAACGAGCTGGCAGAATCGTTAGCACACCAAGCAAAATGCTTAGCAGTATTTCATCTATATTTATGTTCTGAGTTCAAATTCTGCCAAGGTTGACTTTGCTTTTCAGCCTTTCGGGGTTGATAAAGTAAGGACCAGTTGAACATTGGTGTTGATGTAATTGACTTACTTCACCCCAAAATTACTAGCCTTGTGCCAAAATCTGAAACCAGTAAATAATGTTTAGATAATGAGTTAATAATGTTTAGATGGTCAGTAAAGTTTATTTGCTATATGAATTATAGCATGTAATGTTATGCTGCTTTGGCGTTTCATCTAAAAAGAAGAAAGAAACAGGGAAAATTGAAGTTGAAGAATTGATTTGGTAGGAGGGGGAGAGAAAGAAGGGTTGTATGAGAAAACGAGAAGCCAAGAAAGTGAGGTAACAGTGGAGAAAAGTAAAACAGATGGACATGAAGCTAAATAGAAACCTGCTTCAAAAAGATGAGTTAAAGTTTGATGAGAAGGATGAGGATTGGAAGATAGATAGGTACAAAATAATTGAACAACCATGGAATTACTGTTATGATAAAAGTTAAAGAATTGTAAGGAGGACAGAATATCATAATATAATGGCAGAAACAAAATGACAGAAGGCTGGGGTGGGAAAATTTATGTAAATACACACTCAGATATACTCATACATACATGCATATACACATGTGTTTGCGTGTGTATATATATGTAAGTATGTATATTAATATTTTGCAGGTGCAGGTGTCGCTGTGTGGTAAGAAGACTGCTTTTGAACTACATGGTTCTGTGTGCAACTTGGGCAAGTGTGTTTTCTGCTACACCTTAGGCTGACCAAAACCTTGTGAGTGGATTTGGTAGACAGAAACTGGAAGAAATTCATCATGTATATATTATCATCATCATCATCATCGTTTAATATCTGTTTTCCATGCTGGCATGGGTTGGACGGTTTGACTGGGGGCTGGCCAGGCAGAAGACTGCACCAAACTTCAGTGTCTATTTTGATAGGGTTTTTATGGCTGGATACCCTTCCTATCAGCAAACAACCTAATGGTAAAAGGTATAAAGACATCATTATTAGCTCAAGACGTCCTCTATGGGCCTCTAGATGCACATTTCTTGTCCTTTTTTTTTGCCATCTGCAGTAGTAGACACCAAAGAAAGACTGTTCATTTTCCATCACTACTTTGCACAACTACTTATGTATTTGATTAGACTAGGCAGTCTATGGGCACAAATCAGTAACTAGCATTTACTGATTTCTTATAAAGTCAAGGATTTCGGTCAGCTCAGAGTTGCCTCTCTTTGGTATCTACAATGGAGATGGCAAAGGAACCAGAAATGTCCATCTGCAAGGTTCACAGAGGACACTTTGAGCTGATAATAATGTCTTTACATCTTTTATTACAACAGAGAATTTTTTCTCCATGGTAAACTGCAATGAAACTGCCTGTAGAAGTTGAAATATTGCCCAAACAAATTTGAACATAGAGTTCATATTATATCTATCTATCTGTCTGTCTATTTATCTATGTGTATATATATTATGTATATAATTATGAAAATATAATTATAGTTAAGGGCTACTGGAAATGACCATCACCAATGCTAGAAGTAGATGTCAAATACCTACAATCCACTCTAAGCATTGGTGATAGTCATAGCTCTTAACTATATTTTTATAATTATATACATAAAAAAATTAATGTTACCTATATGGTCATATATATATATATATATATATAT
>NC_068981.1:57294835-57299026 GCF_001194135.2 Octopus bimaculoides | reverse complement strand
ATATATATATATATATATATATATATATATATATATACATATATAGGTTTCAAATTTTGGCACAAGGCCAGCAATTTCGGGGAGGGAGTAAGTTGATTAGATCAACTCCAGTGTTCAATTGGTACTTACACACATATTCACAGATAAATATAAATACTCACATACAATCCCTTATATCAAGTACATTTTAAAAAATCTTCACAGTTCAATATTCAAACAGAAAATGTGATGCCAACAAACTCAGTGGTTATCTTCCTTTTTAAAACATTAAATGGCCAACTACCCAACAGGTGGGCAGACTTGTTTGACATTATAATGTTTTCAAGCAGAGCTCAGTGTTAACAGCCAGTTTGCATAAACTGTGTTCAGCCCACCACAATCTATAACAAGATATCAAATCTTAATTTATGGTCTAAGAGGCCAAACCACAACAGTTGGCATGTCTGTATTTCTGTACTTGCATGGGACGGATAAGTCTTCTCCAACGCAGTATCCAGCTGCTTGTCTTCTTTTGTCATCTCTTTTGTGAGATTCAGATTCTTGAAATCGACTTTCACCACTTCTGCCCATGTCTTCTTTGGTCTTCCTCTTCCGGTTGGTCCTTTCATATGAATCTCCCGCAACTTGTCTGTTATTTATAAGCATTATATGTTCATACCAGCACAGCTGTCACTCTTACACTCTGCAGTTGATTCTTCAGTTTTTTTTTTTCTTTTTGCAAACTAATCTATATCTCATTGCTTATGTACAGCAACATTACAGATTTTGGCGATCATGCATACCTTGTTTCTTCTCAACCTTTGCACATCTTCTGCACTTAGTGTCCATGTTCCACCATTATGCAACATTGCAATTCATTACACATGCATAGTACAATCTACCTTCCACTTGGAGAGAAATTCCACTTCTCAGCAGAGGTAATAGATACAAGGAGTGTAAGGCAGCAATAGTATTTAGAGGATCACTTTGCTGACTGTTCGATTTGTCATATCAGTTCATCTTCATCATTTTGTCCTTTCCTTGATGGAGAGGTCAACATGTTCTGAGTCAGTTCTTATTCAGAGTTACTACCTTCCTAGATGGATCAGGGAACCCTGTTTCATTTGTATGTTACATTTTTGAATGGATGCTCTTCCTGTTACCAACTCTCTACAGACTGCACTGGGTGCATTTTATTATGGAACCTGCACTAGGGAGGTTCTCATGTTCTTGATAAGATTCTATGAAATTCTTCAAATTAATCATTCTTCTATTACAGATACATTATATATAAAGGGTGTCTTATACATACTTTAGAAAGAGAATGCCAACTAAAGGGGAATCATAGTGGTCATGATATGGATAGAAGACACTCAAGGAAGTTGTACTAACATCCAACAATTTCTAACACTTATATAATATATGATTATACAATAAATTGCATAAATATGACTATGTAATAAATTGTGTGACTTAGAGTATTATGTGAAATACAGAGTCTGGGAACAAAGAGGCATGGTTTATAAATGGAAAAGAGATATAAAAAAAAAAAAGAGTGATCAGAACTTCTGCTAAAAGACATGAGGAAAAAACTTGTGAAAGAAGTAGAATGAGGTAAGACATAAGAGATTAACTTGAGAGAAGGGACTAGCTATGAGAAGACAAAAGCTAGATAAGAGTGAATAGAAAGGGAATGAATCAGAAGGAACACAAAGAGTAACAAAAAGAAGTCATAGTAGTATCAGAGCTAGATAAAGAAAGAAAGAAAGTTGTGAGGATAGGAGAAAGTATGGAAGAAAGGCAATAGCACAGGGAGAATGGGAAAATCATTAGATGGAAAAAGGAACTCCCCAGAGAGACATCATAATAAAAATGTCCAGTATTCTGCAATAAGCTGCCATACTGCTAACAAACACAAACATTACCAACTGGACACTAAAACTATAGAGTAGAATAATGGGGCTCAATGCAAACATATCAGTGACAGGTCAGACTTTATTAACAGATTAGCTGTTTTCGTTTTTGCATAAAATATGTAAAATGTAAGTCCAATGTAGCTGGGTTACATTTCAGTCAGAACAATGTGGTGTACCCTGCTAGGGAAACAATGAATTTGGTATATTTAAAAATAGACACGAACACATACACACATATATACAATATGTATATATATATTTTATCTTTTAGTTGTCTAAGTCATTATAGTGCAGCCATGCTGGTGCACCACCTTGCAGAATTTTTAGTCAAATGAATTGACCCAAGTAATTTTTATTTTGGTTAAACATGGTACTTATTCTAGCGATCTTTTTTTGCCAAACCACTAAGTTACGGGAATGTAAACACACCAACACTGGTTGTCAAGTGGTGGTGGGGGACAAACATAGATACAAAGACATACACACACATGCAAGCATACACAAGCGCACACACACACACACACATATGAGTAAAGGGCTTCTTTCAAGTTCCATCTACCAAATCCACTCACATGGCTTTGGTTGGCTTGAGGCTATAGAAGAAGACACTTGACCAAGGTGCTATGCAATGGGACTGAACCTGGAACCATGTGGTTGGGAAGCAAGCTCCTTACCACAAAGCCATGCTTATTCCTATATGCACACAGCCATGCCTTCACCTACACACACACACACGCAGTAATCCCTCAGCATATTGTGGTTCACCTATCGCACACTCAGAACATTGTGGATTTCTCTGGCTAATATATGTAAATTTATATTGTGGAATCCTCAATATATCGCAGGTTTCTGCAGCCAATAGGTATTTATATTTTATTTATTTCAGTGGGAGGTTTTGGAATGTAACATCGGTGATAGTTGAGGGATTACTGTATATTATTAATATATGCATGTGTGAGTGAAAATATATCACCATCATCATGCTTGTATGGGTTAGATGGAATTTGTTGAGGTAGATTTTCTATGATTGGATGCCCTTTTTGTCACTAACCCCCACTTATTTTCAAGCAAGTTAATACTTCCCCATTGCCAGAAATGTTTTTCACAGAAGACTAGACATAAACAACATCATTTGCATGACTGATGCTCATTTGCAACCATCACATGATGTTAAGACAAAGGCACACACATACGTTTATACATGCATGTGCACACACACACACACACACTTGTAGATATACAATAGGCTTCTTTCAGTTTCTTATTTCCTTACTGCCCACAAGGGGCTACACACAGAGGGGACAAACAAGGACAGACAAACGGATTAAGTTGATTATATCGACACCAGTGCGTAACTGGTACTTAATTTATCGACTCCGAAAGGATGAAAGGCAAAGTCGACCTCAGCAGAATTTGAACTCAGAACGTAACAGCAGACGAAATACTGCTAAGCATTTTGCCCGCCGTGCTAATGTTTCTGCCAGCTCACTGCTTTTTTTCAGTTTCTGTCAACAAAATCAACTCACAAGGCTTTGGTTAGCCTGGGCTATAAGACAAGATACTGACACTTGCTTAAAGTGCTGCGCAGTGGAATTGAACCCCTAACCACACAGCTTGGAAAGCAACTTTCTTAACCACAGGACATTCACTTCACAACATGGTTCCAAGTGATTCACTTTTCCTGTGTGACACACTGGACACATGTCTTCCACTATAGTATCAAGTTAACTCAATACCTTGTGAGTGAATTTCTTTAGATGAAAACTATGAAGAAGCCTGTTATATATGTAGCTGAGTGTGTGTGTGTGTGTGTGTGTGTGTGCGCGTGTGTGTCCACTTGTTCATGTCTGCATTTGCACACCAGTCTAAAACCTGGTGGCATTTATGTCGAGTCATTTTAATGTCCAGTAATTTAGTAATCTGACAAAATAAAAATCGTTATTAAGTTCCAGACTGAAATCAGTGCTGGGATCAATATAATTGAATAAAACATTTGAAGGCACTACCTCAGCATGGCTCTGCAATCTAAAACCAGGAAAGGAATAACAGAATATATACACTAATATAAGTATACACACATACATGTATTTATAGGTGTGTACGTATGTGAGTGTGTGTGTGTGTATGTATGCATGCGTGTGTGTGTGTATGTGTGCGTGCATGTGTGTGTATATATAAATATATACACATATACATATATTAGATTTATATAGATACACACACATATGTATTTATTTGTATGTGTATATATATGTGTTATATATATATATTTATATATATATATATATATATATAT
>NC_068981.1:57290108-57292608 GCF_001194135.2 Octopus bimaculoides | reverse complement strand
AGCTCTTTCAATCATGTGTACATGTTATAGTGTTGATTTTGGAAATTATGTTAGTATGTGACTACTTATATATAATATAAAATTTGATGATGTAAACTAAAATAGACTCATTCACATAAATTATAATGATTTAGCAAAAATATAGCCTTGGAAACAATACTTCTGTTTGAAGGTGTTCCATGGAGAGATTATAAGTAAATAATGCAGGAGAGTGTTTCTGAGATCAGAGAGAATTAAGAGGAAGTTGCACATATGATTATGTAATGATTAATAATGACAAATAATATGAAAGATTATCAAAAATAATAGGCTGATATTCAAGAAATATGGATGGAATAAGATGGACTAATCCACCCATATAAGATATAAAAGATGGACTAATCCACCCAAATAAGGCATAAAAACTATATATATATAAAGAAAATATAGTTGTCTGTTTTTTAGAGAAAGTCACAAAAATCATAGATCTCTTTGTAGAAAATGGATAATCAGCTAAAAATGTGGCAAAATATGATGGCTTGTTGGTTTAAGCAATCGTTGTTTTTGTAACATAAGAAAAAAGATTGCCACATTTACCATCTAAAAAAGAAATAGGTAATAAAGCAAGCAAACAATCAGGTTTATAAGAATGTGTTCTTGACTTACTGATTCTATATAGCCTTTGTGGATCACTTAAATCTAATACATGAATACATACAAAAAGAACACTGAATGTGTGTTGTTGTTTAGCAGAAAAAGTTAGCCCCACTCTTTAATGCAAGGCATTCCAGGTATGACTCACCAGGTATGACTTTTTTTTTCATTCTAGAAAAATGAAATGAAAAGTTGTTTTAGTTGGATTTGAATGTGGAAGAATAAAGACAGGGCTGTACTTAAATACTGCAAGTCATTTTGTCTGATTCTGTCAATCCACTATCTTTGACAGAAGTGTATAATATGACTAAGTATATAATTTTACTAAAGCATTGACAGTTAGAGAAAAATGAGCTAAGTATATATATATATTCAATGAATCTAAATGAAGCCAGGGAAGCAATATATGTAACAGACATGAACTTGCAGAAAAGATGATGGACAATGCCAAAATATTTTATATATCTTATAATTGTATGCTTAGAGGATGTTAGATGTATGAAGACTTGTTCTTACATAAAGATTTACTAAGGTTAGTAGAATGGGAACACAAAAGACTAACTACAATTAAAACATATTAGGATGGAGCTATAGATATAAAACAGTTGAATCTTGAAGTTTATTATCAGCACTGACTGATTTCATGACATTTATATGTTGTATAAAATAAAAATATATAACAATAATACTTAAATATATACAATATGTAAATGTATATGCATGCATAACATTCATTTGTTTTTAACAGTTGAACTCAAAAGTAAATAAAGCTATAAATACTAGCGTGAAAATATTAGGTTACAAGAATCCTTTGGGTAGAAAAAGTTGCAAGCTGCCCACCATATGTGTACAGTGTGTGTATTGTGTGTATATATATATATATATATATATATGTACACACACACAATGGGGTACTTTCACTTTCCATCTACTGAATCCATTCACAAGAGTTTGATTGGCCTGGAGCTATAGTAGAATACATTTGCCCAAGGTGTTGTGGGATTGAAGCTGAAACCATATAGTTTGTAAACTAACTTCTCAACCACACAACCATGCCTGAGCCTGGATAATTAGGTGAAGGCCGGCTGTGTTGAAGTTTGTTTTCCAACTACAGATATTTTGTATTCAATTCTATTGTGTGGCACCTTCAGTAAATACCTGCTACTAAAGCCCTGGGCTGACCAAAGCCTTTTGAGTGGATTAGTGGATTTGGTTAACAGAAACTAAAAGAAGCCTGTTGTACATACATACATGCACACACACATACGTAATTTTATCAAATATGTACAGGCACAAGCATAGTGAATAGGCACAGGCCTGGTTGTGTGGTAAGAAGCTTGCTTCTCAACCACATGGTCCTAGGTTCAGTCCCATTGCACAACACTTTGAGCAAGTGTCTTCTACTATAGCCTTGGGCTGACCAAAGTCTTGTGAGGGGAGTTGGTAGACAGAAACTGAAAGAAGCCCACCACCACCATCATTGTTTAATGTCTGCCTTCCGTGCTGGCATGGGTGAAGCATCATCTACACACACACACACACACATACACACAAATCAGAAATGGAAAGACAAAACAATAAATTGAACAATTATAAATTCAATTTAAATTTAAATATTTTATACAAACAAATGACATGAGATGTGCCATTTGTTTGCACAAAAAAATTTAAATTGAATTGAATTTATAATTGTTTAATTTATTGTTTTGTTTTTCCATTTCTGATTTATATTTATATATTAATAATCTGTAGGTTTATTTTATTTACCTATAGAAATAATGTTGTTATTGATATAGGTAATATAAACCAGTAAATATTTAATATCCCTTAGGTGTATTTTACACCTAGCTAAACTGTTATATATATA
>NC_068981.1:57282280-57289930 GCF_001194135.2 Octopus bimaculoides | reverse complement strand
ATATATATATATATATATATATATATAGTGTGTGTGTGTGCCTGTGTCTGTGTTTGTTCCCCACCACTACTCGACAACTGGTGTTGGTGTGTTTACATCCCCGTAACTTAGCAGTTTGGTAAAAGAGGCCAATAGAATAAGTACCAGGCTTTAAAAAATAAGTCCTGGGGTTAATTTGTTCAACTAAAACCCTTCAAGGCGGTGCCCAAGCATGGCCACAGAAAAAAAAAACAAGTAAAACATAAAAGAATTCATGGGAGGGAATTTTAAAAAATAATAATTTTGTGGCCTATCTAACTGACACGAAAAACAATCAGCTCACTATAGTTATTAGTTTCTATTTTTGTTCTTGTTTCTGTAATGTTGACTGAGGAAAATCTCTCCATTTTTACAGACTGTCTGAAATGAAATCAAAGACAGCTTTTGACTAGGCACAAGGCCAGTTTTGTGCGTCAAGAAATTAAGTTAACTATATCAATTTTAGTTTATTGCCAACAACTATTTCTATTGATCATAAGAATGATAGATAAAACAAACATCTAATGAATTTAATAAACTCAGAATAATGTAACTCTGAACATGCTAACAAATGATCAGGTATAACTTTGTACTGTCAAGGACATCTCCATAATCTGCTCTCAACTGTCTATATGACATCCCCATAACCCCAAAATGATGACAATAATGATGGCCACTTTAACAATTATGATAATAACGACAGCTAATTTGTGATCACAATAATGCCATCTGATATGTCTGAGATGCTGATGAGAATGATAATGATGGTGATAATAATAATACTGATAATAATGATGATAATAATAATAATAATGATGATGATGATAATAATAATAATAATAATAACAATAATAAAAAAATATTCAGATAAATACATAACAAAAACGCCAGGACTTACAAATATGTATAACATACAGAAAATTGCACTACTGGGCACTGCACACATCCTACGCAAAACACTTTCAATACAGTAACCATAAGAGCACCACAGCAAACCACAGCACATACCCAAGGCGCACAGAGCTGCGCTTGGTAGTGAAGTGAAAGCACGTTATAAAAATAAAACTACCGAACAATAATAATAATAACTTCTGATTTAGGTACATGGCCAAAAATTTTGAAAGGAAGAGAGCTAGTTGATACAACCAACCCCAGTACCTAACCAGTATTTTATTTTATTGATCTTGGAAAAAATGAAAGGCAAAGTTGATGCTAGTTGGAATTGAACTCAGAACGTTAATAGTCAGAAGAAATACTACAAGGTATTTTATCCAATGCTCTACTGATTCTACCAGCTCAATAATAATAATGAAGACAACAGATGATAAATAACTTTCGGCTAGAATGTTTTGAATTAAGATAAGTCACGAGAACAGTTGCCAAGTTAGCTTTGCAGTGAAATGCTAGCAGCAGCTGCAGTAAGAATGACCAAACTAAGTAGTACCAGTAGTTTATAAATACACCCCATGGTGTGTTATAGTCCTGTAATAAAGTTGAAGCTTGCATGACTCACAAAGCCCCAAGTGGTCTACTATTTTTTGGGGGGTGAGGGGGCAGTTTGTGTGTATGTGTGTGTGTGTGGTGGAACAAGAAAGAGACAAGGTTGTTCTGCTCTATTAAGAATGATTCCCTGTGGTTTTAGAACACAATAGGTTGTAAAGGGAAAAAAAATGTGTTTCTGTATTAAAGAACAAACAAATTGTATATGACGTAAGATTTTATAAAGGGCCTACACTATTTGTATATTAAACAATAGTAGTAGTGATGGTGGTGGTAGTAGTAGTAGTGGTGTGGTGGTGGTGACAGTAGTAGTAGTAGTTCAGTTTATTGTTGTCATAGAAATAGTTGCAGTAGTAATGATAGAAATGGTGGCAGTGCTACTGAGTTGTAGAAGTAAAAGCTTCTAGCACTTAGTTCTGACACTAAGTTTTGAGTTCAAATCCTACCAGGATCAATGTTATGCTCATTCTTGCAGGACTGGTTAAAATAAGTATCATTGACACATTGGGGTTAATTAAATGCCTAGTAACTATGGATTTGTAGTGATGTGAAAAGTCATCACTATCATCATATAATGATAGTGGTGGTGATAGTAGTGGTAGTAGTGCTGGTTGTGGTAGCAGCAGCAGTAGCAGTAGTAGTAGTAGTAATTTTGGGGTAGATAGGTGTGAATGATCAAAAGAATAGGCAGAAGATAGAGCTAGGAGTGTATGATTCTAGTCTCCATACTTTTGTTTTACACTCTTTCTTGGCTTATTCACTGGTTTGTTATGCAATAAATTATTGCATGGATCTAAACCTTTTGGAATAATAATACCAAAGCTTGCAGCCCGAGCTAGATTGCAAATTAGCACACATTAAAATATTAGCAGAGTGTGTGGGTATAGACAACTGAATCATCTCCAATAAACTAATATTACTTATTTTAACAATCTGACAAGAAAGAACATAATGTCGACAGTGTCAGGGTTTGAACTCATAACTTAGAGACAGAATTAATACTATTGCTAAAATATTGTCTGTTAGGTTCCACTTGATAATAAAATTTGAAGTAAAATGAATGGAAGGTTAAAGAATATTAAATTTGATGCTGTGAAAATTTACAACAGTGATTCTCAAAGTGGGTGATACTGCCCTCTGGCAGGTGAGTGGTACGGCTGTGGAGGTGCGTGGCTTAGTGGTTAAGGGTGTTGGGCTCATGATTGTAATATTGTGGTTTTGATTCCTGGACTGGGCAATGCATTGTATTTTTGAACAAAACACTTTAATTCATGTTACTCCAGTCCACTCAGCTGGCAAAAATGAGTAATCCTGCAGTAGACCGGTGTTCCACCTAGGTGGGGAGTATATACACCATGAAACTGGCCCTTATGAGTTAGCATAACTCGAGAAGGAATGGTACAGCCCTCTTTGATGGCTGGGTGGTACTGCCTACTGGAAGCTGAGTGGTGCTGTCTTCTGGTGGTTGAGTAGTACTGTCCTCAGGTGGTTGGGTGGTATAGCCTTCTGGTAGTTGGGGGTTCTGCCCTCTGGTGGATGGAGGGTATAGCCACCAGGTGGATAAGTGATATAGCCCTCTGGTGGGCAGGGGGTGCTGCCTTCTGGGGTCACGGGGTTCAATAGTGGGCAATGGGTGCATCTGTACAGTTTTCCTATGTTTTTTTTTTTATTTGAATATTAACTTTAAAAAATATTTTAATGCAATATTATGATAAACTGCTTGTTAACCATAACCACAATAACAATTACATTAACAATGAGAAGACTAACAATAAAACAGACCTTGAAATGTGTATAAATAAATGAAATGAAATATATATTACCTACGTATGTAATCTATAAACAATAATTTGTGGGTATTTCTTTTCATGCAACAAATTCTTATAGTGCTAGATTTGTGTGTGCATTTATATTGCATAAGTTCATGTGGTATATTTAATTTTGCTGAACCATAGCAAGAAAAAGTGCTAGAGAAAGGAGTAGGGTGAGAGGTGAAAAAAAGCACCAATTACAGAAACTAAAAGAAATATAGAAGCATTGTGGGAAAAAAAGTTAATATTTTTATATCTAATGAGTCAAAGTACATAATTCAGTTTTATTTCAGTCTCCTATATGGGTGCAAGCATGGATATACCAATAAGGTAAAGGAGTTTGCTTTCCAGCCATATGGTTCTGGGTTTTGCCTTGCTCTGGAGTACATCATTGGGCAAGTCACCTTCTACGATGGCCTTGGGTTGACCAACAGAATTTGGCAGAGCACAACTATGTGGATGCTCCTTACACAGAGACACACACATAAATATATAGGTATTTATGCATTATTAATAAAGGATGCAATCAATGCAGCTTGAATGCACCAGGTTGCCTTTTAAAATCACATCAACTGGATGTACAAAATGACTGAGTAACAACAACTCTGTGGCAACATGCTCCATATGACCATCAAGATAGCAGATGAATGGCTGAAAATTGCTGGGTATCATCAGTGACACCAAAGGGTGGCCATCAGTAAAGGGATCATCTGGGAACTATCCCATGGGAAGATGAAAAGTGAACATACTTCTAAAACCATGGTTTAAAAATCTTGATGGCATTCAATAGTGTTGTGACTGTTGATAAACTTAAGACACTGATGATGCAATGAGTTATGCCACAAATCTGTCATCTTGCAAATGGAAACTGTAGTTGATTGATGATGGTGATGTTACCGCTAATTGAATATTAAAATAATGCTAAAAATAGAGACAGATTGGAACCTATGATTTTTAGACTTTAGTGCATAGTTTTGCTAAACAAGTAGAATGAATCTGAAAGATAATGACCAAAAAAGTGATGTACAGTGTGCAGCAGTGGCAGAGATCAAGGCAATTAATGTATAACAAATATAATAAAAGGCAATATGCTACCTCTATATTTTTGTTTATAGTATTAATAAATATCATAGTATATATGATAATAAAATAACACAGATGACACAAAGATGACAAGTATAAAACTGACAAGATAGTCAAAAGTGAGAAAAATCAAAATCAAATATAAAACAAATATATTATTAATATTATCATCATTAATATTGCTGCTATTATCTTTATTTATGTCACTAGTTTTATGAAAACAACAACAACAAAAAAAAATCAGTGTTTAATCAGAGAGCAACACCTAATTCTAGTCAATGAACACTGCTGTATTAACATGAAAGGAGTAAGAAAAAGTGTGGTGGGAGCAAAACCAAAAGCAGAAAAAAAAACAAAACATAAAGTTGGTGGGGGTATAGAAATATGAAATGAATTCTCCTGAGAGCAACAGGAAAATCAGATTGACTACAGCACTGAGAGGATAGGAAAACCTGTGATTGTATATGTATGTGTGTGTGTGAAGATCACAGGATGAGAAAGTAGCCAAAGTACTGTGGTTAGAAAGTAACGGAAGAGAAATATTACCATGCTTTGTGAAATGCTATGTGAAAGCATTCTCTTTAAGTCTACTTTTCATATTGCTATAGTTTAATGAGATAAAATAGTTTACGTGAGTATGTCCCATCATCAGATATCTTTCAAGAATATATTTCTAAACGATATCTGTCTATCATATTTTATGGTTACATGGTTGGACAGAGTTTATTATGGCCAGATCCCCTTCCTGTTGCCAGCCCTTATTTGTTTCCAAGCAAATGACTGAACATATTTTCAAGGTAAACAGCAAATGAGGGACTTAGCTGGAATGACAGTGACACTCGTTTATAACTATTATCCCATGATGTGAAGACAAGGACACACACACACACACACATACATATATGGTTTCAAATCTTGGTATGAGGCCAGCAATAAAGGAACAGAGGGTTAGCTGAATATGTCACTCCTAATGTTCAACTAGTACATATTTTATCAACCCTGAAGGGAAGAAAGGCAAAGGTGACTTTGGCAGGATTTAAATTCTGACCATAAAGATTTGGAAAAAATGCTGCTAAGCATTTTGTCCATTGTACAAATACTTCTGCCAGCTTACCTAACACACACCCACACAGACACACACACGGAACATAGAAAATGTAATTATTTTATACTTCATGTAAATAACACGTATTTCAGTAAGCAAACCAGTTATTATGTAAGCCAGTTGGTGATGTTATACAATAACAGTTGACTTCTTCCTTCAGCATTATCAGCAAAAATAAAGCATCAATAAAATCACAAGCTCTAATCAGCTTCCTGGAAAATGTGAAAATATGTATATTATATAAAGCATAAAATACCAGTTATATTTTCTGTGTTCCTTTTTACTCTTTATGATGGCTTGGATCCTGCACTGACATTGGAGTGGAGTGTAGAACATTTGTAGCATGCCTAACATGTTTGGGCATTCTGGAACACTTCTGAATGCTCCCACCCAACACACTATCTAATGGAAAAGCAGTGTTGTCATGTTTATATTAGGTTCTGTACTTGTGTGCTTGCAAATGTTATTGGTGGCAACAGGAACAGAGCCTGGTCATGAAGTACTGACTCACTTCCTATCAAACCTATGCAAGTATAGAAATACAGATGTAAATCAAAAGAACAATTACATGGTTGTGTTCACACATGCAAATGTATGTGTGTATTTGTATATGTATATATCTATCTATGCATCTTTTGAGATATATATATATATATATATATATATATATATATATATATATATATATATATATATATATATATATATATACATATATATATATATATACACAGGGTGTGGTGAATAAACTGTCGTCTAAGTTATGCAAAAATGAAAATAACACTGACATCTCATTTTAACAGATATATGTACCAAAATTACATAAAAATATCTAGAAATACTAAAGAGTAAATTTATTCAATTAAATCGCCATTGGCTTCAACCACAGCCTCCAGATGACTTTAGAATTTCCTGCAATTCTTCTCAGTGGTCTCCTTGTTTAAGTTGGTGAATGTTGCCATAATCCTTGCCTTAAGTTCATCTTTGGTGTTATAAGGAGTTTTGTTGGTCTCTCGCTCAACTGTGCCCCACACATAATAATCAAGGGGGTTGCAGTCTGGGGAGTTAGGTGGCCAGATGTTAGGGGTGATGTGGTTGCAGCATTTGTCTGACAGCCATGATTGGGTTCTCCTGCTTGTATAGCATGATGCAGAATCCTGTTGTCAGCAATAGACAGCAGCCATAGGATAGCCCTCCCTCTTCCAGGCACTTGACGAAGGCCTCTGTGTTGAGTCTGAGGTCATGTGGGAAAATGAATGAAGGCATAACGTCAACATCACTAGTGATCACTCCAAACACCATGATATTGACTGGATGTTTGATTTTTATCACTCTTGGTACATGTCCTCAGATTGCACTGTCCTCAGATTGACACTCAAACACTCTGAAATGTTTGTATTGGAGCTTCCAGCGCAAATACCATGCAGTACAGTATGTTGTTTCCGAATTTCTGGCAGAGTGAATTGCATCATGCTGCTGTTTTCTCACAGAGAGTGCCCAACTGATCCTACTATACTGTGTAGTCAACAAAATCGAAAACAAACAATGCACATGCACAAAATTAAAAATATAAAATGGTGATAATTTACCCATCACACCCTGTATATATATATATATATATATATATATATGAGGAGACCCCCTTTGGTCATGAATGACCATGGGATTGCACCAACAAAGTTACCCTCCAAGGTACAAGTCTGGGCAAGGTTGTTTCTGGAAGGCCAGTAGTCACCTATGCATACCAGCCTTCCCTCTCCACACCACTGATGTTATCCAAAGGAAAGGCAAAGACCGATACAGCTTGGCACAAGTGATGTCACAACTCATTTCTACAGCTGAGTTTAGGGTCATACCATAAATAATGAGGTTTTTTATACTTTATACTTCTTTTATTTTTCAAAATTAAGATAAACAGAATTCTTTTTTAATCTCTCCTTCATTTTCTACAATGCTCTTCCAACTATCTAGTAAAAATGCAAGGCTTCTCTTTCCAAACTCACTTGTCCATGATGAAAAATACTCCTACAGTACTGTTGTGACCTCGTCTACAGAGTTTTATATTTTTTCCATCCAGATAATTCTGCAGACTGCGGAATAAATGATAATCAGATGGGTGAATATGATAATCCG
>NC_068981.1:57280223-57282270 GCF_001194135.2 Octopus bimaculoides | reverse complement strand
ATGGTGGGTGGGGCATCGTTTCCCATTCAAACTGCTCCAGCCTTAGGAATATTACCCTTGCTGTATGTGGCTGAGCATTATCCTGATGGAAGAACACCTTTCATCTTGGAACCAAAGACGGTTGTTTTTCTTCTAGTGCTGACTTAAGCCACTCAAGCTGCCTGCAGTAGATCTCCTTAGTTATCATTTGGTTTGGGTTTAAAAGTTTAAAATGGACTAAACCTTTCATATTCCACTAAACAGATAACAACACCTTACATGGGTAAAGACCTACTTTAGCCTGGGGTGCCAGTGATTCTCCTTTCCCTACCCACTGTCTTCAGCGCTTGACATTTTTTATAGAGAACACATTTCTTGTCACCAGTCCCTATTTTGTCCAAAAAAGGTTCATTCATGAGAAGTGACAAGGAAGAGCACACGTTCATTCTCTGTGCGTGATTAGACTTGGAAAGTTTGTGAGGAACCCATTTCCCTAATTTGCTGACTTTTCCGATGGTATGCAGGTATTGATGAATGGTTGAATGACTAAATCCAAGCTTCTCTGCTAGTTCTTCAACAGTTATGATGGGATTTTGTTCCACTAGGGTTTGCAAGATGTCCTTGTCAAGCTCTACAGATCTTCCAGGATGAGGCTCACCTAGGCTGTAGTTTCTGACTAGGAATTTCTGGAACCACCATTGACACTGGCTTACACTTATTGTCTAATCCCCATATACTACATTAATATTCCTTGCACTTTCCATTGTGTTGTTGCCTTTATTGAACTCATAAAGCAAAATATTCCAAATATGCTCCTTTGTCACTTCCATTATAACTTTGAAAACATAACTGTTAAAATTGAACTGCACTCTTCAAAGCTTACACTTAGAATAAGTACACAGTAAAATTATTACCTGCTTTTATAGCAAGTTGATGCAGGTAGTTTATCCCATCCCCTTCCGACTTTTAATTCATGCAATTGAAAAAACAGCATTATTTATGGGATGACCCTATATATACACACACACACACACACACACAAACACAATACCATACATGGAATTATTTATTTCATATGCTATCTTTCTATTGAAGCAATTTGAAAAGCCTCTTAATCATCTTCCTTTAGATTAGCTATGTCTACTTTGCTAGAGAAACAGTTTTGCATAACTTGTACATAACATAATTTTCCTGGTGATCTGAGAGAATTTGTCACTTTCTTGGTCTGTTTTACTTTGTAATCATTTACCTTTATCTATATTGCTTTCAGTAGCCAATTTTGGTTTGTCTTCACAATGTACCCCAAGAGACTAGGACTAGCCCAAAACCTTAATGCAGCATGTGTGGGGAAGCAGAAGTGATAAAGCTTACAGAGCACTATCTGAAGCAAAGGAAAATCATGAATAAATGAAACATGTCCTAAGAACTCTGATAGGGACAGGAAGGTAAAAAAGACGCTTTGAAATAAGTAATGTATGTGGGTGTATGTGTTTGCATGTATACACACACATATACATCGATGAGACACATGCACACACACAACTATAGATAAAACACCCACATAATGGTTCTATAGAAGGTTCACATCCTAATTTCTTTCTTTTACATTGTTACTTTTAAAGAAACATTTCATCATTAATTAAAAGAAACACTTTAAATGCCTTCATAAGGTATTGTTAAATACTATACAGTAATCCCTTGCCAAACCATGGTTCACCAATTACACATTCAGTATATTGCAGCTCACCTATCATGCACTCAGTCCATTGTGGATTTTTCTGGCTAATATATGTAAATTTATATCACAGACTCCTCAGTACATCTGGGTTTCAGTGGCTGATAAGTATTTATATTATCTTAGATTTTAATTATTTCTATGGGAGGTTTTGGAACATAACACTCATGATAGTTGAGGGATTACTGTATATACACACACACACACATATATATACGTTTATATATATATATATATATATACATACATATATACATATATATATATATATACATATATATATATATATGTATGTATGTGTGTGTGTGTGTGTGTGTGTGTGTGTGTGTGTGT
>NC_068981.1:57275120-57279742 GCF_001194135.2 Octopus bimaculoides | reverse complement strand
TATATATATATATATATATATATATATATGTATCAGGGGCGTGCAGTGATCTTTCTGGCTGGGGAAGTAATGACCAAAATTTTCTGTCACATAGATATTTGAATCAAATTGACATGTTCATATTATACAGCTATTAAAAAATTTTTTTTTAAATCACATTTTATATTAAGGGTGTTCTGTAATTTGAAAAAGTATAAGATATTTGTTAAATAAATGCTGAAAACTACACGTGTTATCTTCTCACTGTTCTTCTGATGGAAGCAAAATGTCAACTTGCTTCCCTTTTCCTATGTAAGTGTTGCATAACAAAGAGTATATATACCATAGGTATTGCGAATTGACAGAAACTGAATCTAAACGTATAAGTATTTATTAGCATCTAAAACTATTTGTTATCAGCTCTTATTAGGAAAAAAAATGTCTTTGTGGCATTTTTATTGGAAAAAATGTTAAAATATTACACTGGAAATGATGCAACAGCTCGTGTTGCTTCCCTTGCACAGATTTTTTTTGTGTCATCTGCCACTGCTTGTCGCCTCATGCTAATTCCAACAACAAAAGTCTGAAGTCTATGATGTCATGTAGTTTATATTAATTTTACAGAACATTAGAAGAACGATCTTATGAAAAATAAGTAATATAGTGTCAGGTTTGTTTCTATGATTTTTGAAGGAAGCAATGCTTTCCTTGCTTCTATGGACTGCACACCTATGGTATGTATGTATATATATGTATATATATATTACAAAGACTCACATACATATTTAAGAAAAGGTTAGTCATAATGGTAGTGATATTAAGGAATTGGACAACTGACCATTTTATCATTATTTGAAATCTTTGCAAGAGTCAATATCTTCAAGTGTTTACTTAATCATGTAGTGACTGCACTACTTATTTTATCAATCTGTCTTTGCTGAACCACTAAGTGATATGAAGGGACACAACATAAAAGGATACACAATACACATGTTGAGTTATGCACAGTTACAGTCTATCATATTCTACTCAGAAAACATTTGTTACTGAGGCTGAAGTAGAAGACATGTCCATCATTTCGCACACTAGAATTGAACCAGAAATGATGTAGCTGTAATTCAAACATTCTTAATTACGTAGGGCTATACCTATACTTATGTTCATATTATCTATACCAGACTTAATTAAATATAAATGTGAAAAATGAATTAATCCTTTAAAACTATATTTGTATGACTGCTTTAATATAAGTTTCCTATGCTTAATATATTCTACATGTAAGTTGTCAATATTGTTTTAATTGTATTTATACTGTCATATTTTGTTTTATATAAACATGATATGATAATAATGAAAAAGGAACTGAGAGAAAAAAAAAGTGAGATAAAAGATAGATATATAGACAGTGGATATTAAGAGAAACAGCTCTGAAAATATGCATAAATTAAAGTTAGACAAATATGTATTTCTGAAAATAGAGGGAAAGAAAATAAGAGGGGCGAATGAGTTTATGGGAAATAAAAAGTCTATTTCTATTTGCTGAAACTGAAATACAATGATTGTGATCACAGCTACAGTGGCACCTATGAAATTATATGGGAAAACAGACAGTCTCAAAAGAAATTTTTGAAACATTATATCGCGTAAGGTGCAATGAACTCAGTTCCCAGATGATATTTATTCATGCTGTTTCAGCACCTTGGCTTGGATAGCCATCAACTTTTGAATAAGATGACTCGTTTTTAGACAACTTTGCTGGTGCCAGTTGCATAAAAGTTGAAACAGAATGTGTTCAGTCACTTCCCAAGGGTTGACATTCACAACCATCATTACTTTTTAATACAATGCACATTATGGAACTTGTGCATTTGTTTTGAAACAAACAAAAGAAAAATCCCATCTTCTTGCTACAAGTAATTTACTTGTGTTTCATATTATAACAAAACTTGCATTCAGATCTTGAGGGGGAACAAAAGTTAAGGAAAAAGTCTTGGATTTCTCCAAAGGTGTTACTCCTAAAAAGAAAGCAAATTAACAACATATAACATCTCAGATGGTATATACAGAAAAATGTGCTGAAAATGAATTATATTTTTAGTGATACTACTTCAAAGTAAAATAAAGGTATGAATTTAAGTTTGTAATGAACATTGGGTATTCAGTTTATAAGTAAATATTTGAATAGTGTCCTTGTGGTTATTGATTAGCAGATAAGCTAATCAGTATACTTCTTGTAGCAGCTGTAATCATAATGCTTCCGGTAAAAATTTAATAGCATTCTTTTATTATTCACTATTAACTTCATAGTGTGTCACACAGGTGGTGTAACTCTTCATTCTCGTATAATCTTTAGATCAACTTACATCAATATAGACCTTCAATAAACAATTCAATTGAGGTGTGTGACATTGCTAGAACAAATAGCAAATTTGACAATGTCAAATGTTTAGTTTCAAGGATGATGGCTTATACCCAACAAAGCCTTTCTTTGAGGCATCATACACACAAATAAACCTACTTCAAGGAGATTCAGGTTTTCTCTGATTCCCCTACAAAGCTCAAATATATCACGCAATGAGATACTGCACATTAACTGGAAAAAAAAAGACAAGTGGTTCTCAAACTAACAAAGACCAATATCTACACTTACTCCATCCCCAGAAAGAGTCACAAGTGTAAAATTTTTGTCTTCCACTCCTCTTCAATAAGGAGTAAACTAAATAGAGTTAGCGTCCATATAGGTCCTAATTCATAAGGGTGATCAAGTTCAAAGAAACTACTTTAATTTTATTAAACATGGTAAATTTGCTTGCCCCTTACTCCATCCTTATAGTCTCCTCACTCATAAAAAGCATCACATTTAGGAAACAGGTATTTACTTAACCCAATGAATTAGTTTTCTTCCTATTAAAACTTTTCTATATTTGGTCTTTTGTAACACTTTGTATCTTGTGGCTACTAGCCACTTGCTGATCTCTCAAAACACATTCAATAGTTAAGTAAATTACTTTGTATTACATACATTTTCTATACAGAATGCATTTCTTAATGTGTAGAAGCAACAGAGGACTTGTTTGCATGGACGACCAGAGAACATACATAAATACATATATAAGAAGAAACTACTGCTGCTGTCATTATCATCATCATTATTTTACATCAGCTTTTTCCATGCTGGGAATGGGTTGGATGGGTCAATAAGATATGAAAAGTTGGCGGACCATGTTATGCTACAATGTTTCAGTTTTGGCATGATTTCTACAGTAGACAAGCTTCTTTCAGCTTCCATCTACCAAATCCACTCACAAGGCTTTGTGGTCAGCCTGAGGCAATAGTAGATGACACTTGCCCAAGGTGCCAGGTAGTGGCACTGAACCTGGAATCACATGATTGAGAAGCAGGCTTCTTACCACAGTCACTCCTGCACTTATTGGAGGACCATGTCATGCTACAACGTTTCAGTTTTGGCATGATTTCTACAGCAGAGTGCCTTTCCTGATACCACTTTTTGGAGTTTACTATGGCATCATCACTACAAAGGTATTCTCGCTCCCATTGTCACTGCACGATTTATTTTAATTTAGAAAATAATGAAGAGTTTAGTAAAATCGTACTTTCTTTATGAATTTTGTGTGTTGATCATAAATTCACCTGAAATTTTGATGGAAGTTTGTATCATAGAACCAGGAGTAGTTTCAAGTGGGTTGGAATCAAGTGGGTTAAAATGCTGAACTAATCTTTGTTAAGTTTAGAAAAAAACAGAAGACAATCATTCTTCCAGATGCAGTCTACTTATGTGAAAATAGGTACCACTGTTATTTAACCATTAAGCATTCAGATTACTCTCTCAAATGTAACACTTATTTATTCACATTGTTTTTAATTAACCAAGCACACTCATAGCTTTGAGATTTTGATGAGGTAATTGTTTATTTTCAGGAATATATCGAGGGTAGGTCTAAGTGGCCAGATCTGGCTGATTTGAAAATAAAACAAGTAGGCTTTTTGTGCTGGGTATTGTCAGTTCAACTGCTGAAGGGTTAAGCTGAATGGTTAAATTTATAAAAGTAATATTGCAGGTGAAAGTTTCTTAAAAATCCCAGAATTTGTAGAATCACCTGGTAGAAGAGATGAAAGTAAGAATCTTCTATTTTTAATATTTCACTTGTTTAAGCCATTGCACTACGGCCTTACTGGAGCACTGCCTTGAAGGGTACAAGTTGAATAAATTGACCCCAAGTTGTTATATTTTTTAAAGATTAGTACTTATTCTATTGGTCTCTTTTGCTGAATTGCTAGATCATGGGAATGGAAAAAAACCAACACTAACTGTGAAGCAGAGGTGGGGTATATACACGAAACACACATAGATATGTACATATATGTATATATGAGTGTGTGTGTGTGCATTGGGCTTCTCTCAGTTTCTGTTTACCAAATCCACTCACACACTCACAAGGTTTTGTTTTGCCCCGGGTTATAGTAGAAGACACTCACTCAAGGTGCCGTGCAGTGGGACTGAACCCAAGACCACATGATTGGGAAACAAGCTACTTATCTATAGTCAAATCTGTGCCTATATATATATATATATATACACATATATATATATACATATATATATATACATATATATATATATA
>NC_068981.1:57260848-57273850 GCF_001194135.2 Octopus bimaculoides | reverse complement strand
ATAGTTGATAGATTAACGGAGAGGGCGAGAGGGGAGAGAGAGAGAGAGGGAGAGAGAGGGAGAGAAAGAGCTTTGAAAGCACAATGAGTGTGAAAAGAATAATCAAGCTAGCAGCTTTCTCATCAGGACCACCATCAGGTACTTCATCCATCAAACATATTTTGATTGGATTGCAAGTTTTGTTGTTACTTTGTAATTCCCTCCCCTCCTCTTCTCTCAGCTTTCCTCTGGGAGTATCATCTGACTTCTGACTAACCATAATCAATTTCTGTAGCTCAGCCAGTAGCACTGTCCAGGGAACCATTATAAAGCTTCCAATTTAAACCATGTCCAGATGCTGATTTTCAACACAGCACCAATCGGTGCAAGGCTGCAAACTGATAATTAATACCATTGAGACAGGTTAAAGTAAAAGAAGTAAAAAGGGTTGGTTTCTTGCTTTCTGAGTAAAGAGTAAAGAAAGGGTATGTGAGATATGAAGGAGAGTGAGAGAGAGGTGAAGAGTTGTAAGAGAAATTCAGAGGGAGATAATAATAGTAGGGTGAAATAACAGAATATCTAGTTGTGTGTATGTGTGTGTGATAGATAGATAGATAGATAGATAGATAGATAGATAGATAGATAGATAGATAGATAGAGAGAGAGAGAGAGAAAGAGAGAGAGAGAGAGAGAGAGAGAGAGAGAGAGAGAGAGAGAGAGAGAGAGAGAGAGAGAGAGAAAGCAAAGCATAAAGAAAAAGGCAGGTAAGGTGTGAAAATAGAGTGGAATGTATGAAACGGTCAAAAAGCAGGTGAGAAATGGGATATGGAAAACAGAAATTAGAAGTGAGAAATATAATGCTGATGGAGAAATCAAAAATGGGAAAATACTAAAATTTCAAGATGGACATATTGTAAACATATTTTATCAAACAGTTGATGGTGGTTTTTTGTTTTTTTTATTTATTTTTGTAGATTTCTTCCAAGCTTCATAACTGCTGCTCTTCATAGAGTTCTATAGCTGAAGTTTGTTACAGCTCTCCTTTCCTCTCTCTCTAACTTCTTTCTTACTGTCTTTCTACTTACATTCGCATGTATCTAATTATCATTCCTGTCTGTCATATCAAATAGCCAGTGCCCAAATGACCAAAGACTACCACTCCACCTCTCAGCATCCTATGTTAGACAACAGACAATCTGCCCCCAGGAGATGTGAACTTGTGCCAAGCTGATGGCTTCCCTCCCAGAGAATTTACATTCCCCAGGGATTCAGCACATTTGCATGCATAGAAGCTCCTGCAGTGACAATACAAGGGAGGGATTTGAAGATTTTCACAAGAAATTGTCAATCTATTTCTTTCTTATAAAGCTCATCTGAAGGCCAGACAACTTGGTTGCAATGGAGCTTGAGTCATAGAAGAAGGAGAAGAAAAAGATGATGATGACAATGATGATGACAACGATGATGAACAAAATGAAAAAGAAAATGAAGAGAAAGAAGAAGAAGCAAAAAAAAAAAAAAAAAGGGTAGGCTGCATGCTGCCTGAAAATCAAATGTATTTGTTGTATAGCAAGACTAAATCTCTGTAGGGAAACATTCTTTTTGTTGAAGACAGAAAGGAAGTTGAGAAGAAAGTGAAAACCAAATGATGATGAGCAGAAAATGTCAATTCACATAATATTTAGATGAGAGAGGAAGATAGACAGATAAGCAGATAGATAGACAGACAGATAGATAAATAAATAGATAGATAGATAGATAGATAGATAGATAGATAGATAGATAGATAGATAGATAGATAGATAGATGATAGATAGATAGATAGATAGATAGAGTGAACACAAACAATTATAGGATGGAGAATAGAAGAAAATTCGGAATGCATTCATATGTCGCTACTGGAGGGCTTTTCCCCTGATATCTCTAAACTATAAATTATGAAAAATCAATGAAATATTTAATATGGCTCCTAAACACTAATACAAGATTTGAACAAAAATCTACTTTGCATTTCATTCCAGTATATCTATCTACTTAATAAACACATCTGGTATCTAAAGTAAAGCACACACACACACGTATATAAATGAGTTAATGTTAAGTGATTGCTATTAGGTATTTGAGATTTCAACTTAATCAAGCAGTAAAAGCAAAAAAAAAAAAAAAAATTAAAAGAAAAAGAAGAAATCACACATGCACACACACCCACACAATGGGAGTATTAGTATAAATTTATGTTATTCTTGAAGAAGTAAGTGTAATTTCTTTTTAAAGCAGTTGCACCTAAATTTAAATGACTATCAGAAATGAAATCTATTAAAGTTTGTTTCATGTTCTATTTTGAATTGTTTTTATTTAGGTTTTGAGAGGAAATAAAATTCTCTTATTTCATGTTCATTAAATAACATAGTTTGGGAGGCTTAAAAAATATTTTTTCTCCACAAATTCCCCACTCCTCTCTATATCATAATATTTTTATATCATAATATTATATCACTTTAATATTCTTTGCAATATAGATTGTAAAGTTAATAAAGTGTAAAAATGTTGATTGAATTTTATGAGAAAAAAAATTTAAATATTTCTATATGAGGCTATTTATTATTGATAAAGTTGATGAAACAACATCTCAGAGAAGCACAGCACAATGTTGGAAGGAAACTAAAAATGTAACTTATGTGAATGATGTTGAAAGAGATGTTTAAGATAGTGAAGATAAGCAAACCACACACAGATGTATGTATATATATATATATATATATATATACATATATATATATATGAACAAGTGAATAAGTAAATAAAAGGGTGAAAAATTGGCCCAAAAGTGACCCATATTGGTAGTTGTGAATTTAAAAAAAGGCAGATACAATTTTATCAAGTTTTACCAGTTAGTTAATATTTAATGAGCCACAGGCAAAAAAGAATATACATTTAGTTGGATTAATAATTATGATTAAATATTATTTAATGATATGCTTTTATTTAATTTCAAAAAGTAGTTAACATAGATTTTATACATAGCTTGGTAGAAAATATGAAATTGCATCATGACCTTTATTAGTAAAACTCTTATATTTGGGAATTATTCTCGTCATACTAGTTTAAAAAGAGAGAGAGAGAGAGAAAAAGAAAAAAAAGAAATAAAGCTGATAGTGAAGATAATTATGATAACTCAAATACTATTGCTATTCTGGTCACACTGACCCTCAGTGGGAGGTAATTAATGGTAAAATCTTCTCCTAGCTTTATTCTTGCAACCTATGTCTGCAGATGGATAAGAATCCTGCTGTGACACATGCTATACAGACATTAACGAAGATAAATATAACCAGAGGGCCTCTGGACATCACTGAAGGGAGCAGCAGCAAACATCATTGCTACATTGCTAGAATGAAGAATGGTTGATGAGGTGGAAATAAGAGGTTGGAACTCCTGCAGCAGATGACACTATGGGAATGGATAGAAGATGATGACAGACATACAATGACAATGAAGATAATGACTTTCAGATGATAAAGATGGAGTAAACATAGTAAGCATCTTTGATTACTGAGAAAATCATTATAAAAAACATAATAGGTACAGATAGGGCTGTGTGATTAAGAAGTTCAGTTTACAACCATCTAGTTTTGAGTTCACTTCCACTGTGTGGTACCTTGGGCAAATGTCTTCTACTATTGCCCAGGGCAGCTCAATGCCTTGTGAGTGAACTTGGCAGACAGAAACTGTATGAAGCTCATCATATTGTATGTAAATGTGCAAATGAATGTGTGTCTTGATATTTCATTTGTCACCATGTATGAATAGCAGTGCTGATATTAACATTTCTTGTTGACATTATGGGGTGGTACTTTTAATGGGGAAGTACTTTTGGGTCTACTGTGGGCAATATATGGTTTTTTAGTGGGGCCCAGGGTGGCAAATGGAAGTGTTGCCCTGGGTGGCACACACTCTACTTACACTAGTGATTATGACCATCAGTTTTGTGTTTTTGAAGACTTGTGGAATATAAAAACTTGTTACCTGAAAAATCAGGTGAGGGTTAGTGACAGGAAAAGCATCTGGCCATAAAATCCTATCTCAAAATCAGTTTTCTGTCCAGGCCATACAAGCATGGAAAAATGGATGTTAAACAAACAAATGAATAGACGAAGACAACCTATGCCCTTCAAAAAATGCAAGGGAGCAAATTTCAAGAAATATAAGTTAACAATTCATTATCTTTTATCTTTTACTTGTTTCAGTCATTTGACTGCAGCCATACTGGAGCACCGCCTTGAAATTTTAGGCGAATGGCCCATGCTAGTATGGAAGGTAGACATTAAACGATGATGATGATGCATCGACCCCAATACTTTCTTTTAAAGCCAGGCACATACTTTATTGGTCTCTTTTGCTGAACTGTTAAGTTATGGAGATGTAAACACACCAGCATTGATTGTCAGGCAGTAGTAGGGGACAAACACAGACACAAAGATGTGTGTGTGCATATATATATATATATATATATATACATAACAGTACACACACACACACACACACACACAATGGGCTTCTTTCAGTTTCTGCCTACCAAATCCACTTACAAGGCTTTGGTCAGCTTGAGGCTATAGTAGAAGACACTTACCCAATGTGCCACATAGTGGACTGAACCTGGAATAATGTGGTTGGGAAGCAAGCTTCTTACCACACAGTCATGCCTGTGCATTAAATGTAAAATTTTCAAAAGCAGTAGTTTATTCCAATCACCTTCTAGTAATAAATATGTTATATATAGTAGTAGGTAAAGTGTTAGACAAGACTTTTGATTAGCATGGTTGAAACAATGCCACTGTTTCAGATTTATCTTCTACATAATCATGTGACATTGCTGTCTCATTATATTAGCAGAAATCCCTCAAAATAGACATATAACTATTAGTAGGTTCTGATTAGAGATATTCCTACTTCTTTTTAGATATGATATTAAATCTTTAAGAAAATAAAATGAAGATGTCTATTTTATAAAGTTGAGCCAAAAATAGAGTATAAATTCCTTTTAATTATAATGTGGATAAATATTAAAAAGAAGAGAGGGTGAAATTTATTCAAGGGATAAGTTTCGTCAGAGCAGTAAAGGTTGAGAAAGTTGTAACAACTTTGAAAAACCTTACATATTGATTATAATATTCTCAGATTGCAGGAACCCCATAATGTATGTGTTAAGCTCTCTTGAACAAATGTTGCAAACCAGGCGCCATTTTTAATCATAACCATTCTTTAATTCTGCAAATGATAGGAAAACCATGAATATCACAGCTGCTGTAACTATAGCTCATTATGTCAATAAAGCTGATGGAGACCTTTTATCACTGATGGTCAAGAAGTTGACACTGATGCACAAGATAAATATATATTTATCCATATACTCAACACAACATAACTCATGTGGCTCTGTGATTTTTGTTAAATCTTTCTACCCTGTAGTTTACATCATGGCTTTAAGGAAGTGTAGTAATCTAAAGAAACATGTGTCTCTTTCTTTGAACCAGAAACTAGAACTTATATGGAAGTTAGAGGTTAGTGCTTTGGTGGTGAGAAGTTTTGAAGTATTTGATGTTAAAAAGCAAAACTTTTGGCCACAGGATACACTCACTGTATTTTCTTTGAAATATAATACTGGTGCAAATGTTAAATTATTATCTGATGATGCAAAAAAGTTGCAAAAAATATTAATATTGAAGAAGCAGTCATGAAATGTTTTATTCATTAACAATCTTTTTGCAATAAAGTCTATGGTGTAGAAGGAATCCCAAGTGTTGCCACCAAGTTACAGGTATCGAAAATTTTGAAGACAGTGACATGCGATTATTGTGATTTAGAAATTGCTATGGAATAGGTAACAAAATTATCCATGGTGAGGCAAGCAGTGCACTGAGAAAATCAAACAATTCAGGAAGAGGTCAAATGAATTGTGTGATGAGCTCCTCATTTTCCTACTGTGTAATGGAATATAGTAGCAGTTACTACTTTGGAATACCCAAACTTTTAAGACTGAAGCCTCCACACTCTTAATAAAGTCTCATCAATTACAAAATAATTTTCAATGATTTTCATAAACACAAACAGTATGCACCTTTTAAAGTTAACAGTGGTACTGGGGCCATCATATTTGCAATTTTGAAAGATAGAATACACCAGTTACTAGTGCCTTATTGTTATTTTCAGTAATGGTAGTTCAGCATGCATATCTATAAGTATTGGTTTTTCTTGCACTTCATTCCTGCAGTGCAAAAGTTCCTGAAAGTTATTCTTAGCACTACTAATTCTGGACCACAATTCTGTTGACCAAAAATTGATTATTACTTTGGATTTACTGCTGGTGGAAGCTAACTGGAGTAATTTTTCAATACTGGTAGGGATGTGTAAATTTCACTAATGGCACACACACACACTTTTTGACATATTGACGGGATATTTATGATTTTCTTGTTTAGTTCCAGGTCAATCCTGATAGAGGTCAAAGGTATTCCAGCCATAGACACCCCATCTTTTTATATATCTAGGGTGAAATTGCTTCATGTATCCATCCTTTTGCAAGAGAATAAGATGGTATTTAAGAGAGATATGGTTACTATTTGTAGCAGGCTGGCCAGTGGAAAACTGAAGTATATAGGTTTGGTATGTTGCAATCCATTTTAAGTGATAGTTGTGTAAAAGAAAAAGATGAAACAGTTTCAAGAAAATAGCCCATGCTTATTTTCAATTGAGCAAGAGGTGACTGTTAAGTGGTATTTAATTTGATCCTTTGTAGTCTTGGTTTCTGCAGAGGTTAATTTTGCCTTTGCAGTGAATGTCTAATTTTTTTTTAATATTCATGTTACCTCAGTAGATCCACAAATTGGAAGTTTGTCTTAGTGAATGAGTGTCTAACATTAGTCAGACTGGTGTTAATAAACATACCAATGTCATCACATTTGAAGTCAGTTAATGAACCTAGTTCATCAACACACATACCTACTATTCATAGTAAACAACAACTTAGATCAAGGCTGTATTAACAACCACTTTTGAACTTGTATTAGAAGAGAATTGACTGACTGTCATTGTTAGTAATGATTGCCAGTTGTCAGAGCCCCAAATGGCTATTTTGAGATTGTGTAGCAGTTGAAGCAAGTAATGTAACCAGGAGTCACAGTGTTTCTAAGAATTGTCATGGCAGTGGTATGACAATGGATAGAACAGCAATGGGTGGCAGACCAACTATGGAATCATCAGCTCAGACATAACTTTTACCAGATACTCCCATACAGACCAATAATCAGTTCATTGATAATACCTTCTATCAGTATAGCTTGCTGTATTGCTTTTACCAAAAGTTCAGAGATGAAGTCTCTTTATAACCAACAGTTTCAACCAATAATGCTGAACTTTTTTGCCAGTACATATACATTCTTCTTCCTTCTGAAAACAAATAAACAAACATCTGTATACATATAGCAAGTGTCAAGAAGATTACTTCTCAACAACGTGATCCCAGGGCCAGCCACACTGTGTAGTACCTTGGGTGCTTCCTACTACATATATGTGTGTACTTGCACAGGAATGTATAAAGATCAACAAACTTGTAGATTGTTCATCTTCATTTCAATGACATTCACTTTGAGTTAATGTGTAACATTAATCTTATCTGTGCATACCATTTCCTTCATGTTTAGCCCTTTAGCATTGAAACTGGTCATATCCAGCCAAAATATTATACTGGGTTTTAAGTTCAAACTGGCCACATCTGGCCTCTGACATCTACCCTATAATTTCATTCTAAAAATATACAATCACATCATCAAAATTTCAAAACTACAAGATAATGCGTGATTAATTCAAAATAATGTGAATAAATAAGCATTACATTTAACAGAATAATCTGAATGCTAAAGGGTTAAATTGAAACCTCATGTCATATGTATTATCTACAATAGTCACTTCAGCTTGTCATAGCTAGACCATTAGAAAATGTAAATGAAACTATTTCAACTGTGATCACACATTTTTGTGAATTGTAAATTTTGGCCAGATTTACAATTCTCTACACTGTTCATCATTTTGGGGGTCGATAAAATATAATACTATATAAGTACTGGGGTTGATGTATATTTGTATAATGCATCTTAGAAGCTGAATGAAATTATAGAGGAGAAGCTACAGGAGATAGTAAATTCATAGGAGGCCTTTGAGAAATACTCTGGAAAATTAAGTACTGAGTGCTGGCATTGAGTAAAGTATGAAATGCTTGAGTAATTGAATTAAATGAATGATTGCGTTGTGGTCTATACATTAAACATGCAGCTGAAAGAGAGAAAGCAAATTCCTGCTGCAAACTGGGAACTAATTTTTTTGTAAGATGTATCATTCAATGTATGAGGCTTCATTTATTTTTGAACTTTGTTAGTGTGGTAAGAAGCTTGCTTTGTAACTATGTTGTTCTGGGTTCCACCCCAACGTGAAGTGCAGGTGTGGCAGTGTGTGATAAGAAGTTTGCTTCCCAACCACATGGTTCCAGGTTCAGTTCCACTGTATGGCACCTTGGTTAAGTATCTTCCATTATAGCTCCAGGTTACCCAATGCCTTGGGAGAGAATTTAGTAGATAGAAACTGAATGAAGCCTGTTTCTTCAAAGTGGTGCCCCAGTATGGTTGCAGTCCAATGACTGAAACAGGCAGAAGATAAAAGATATTGCTTAGGGAAGACAATAATCTTAAAAGTAATAAATCCATATCAGATGCTTTAACTCAATTTATTTGTTGATTAGGTGTCACGCAGAGGGACTGAACCCAGAACCACGTAGTTGGGAAGCAAGCTTCTTAGCACACAGCCACATCCGCACCTATATATATATATATACATACATACATATATATATATATATATATATATATATATATATATGTGTGTGTGTGTGTGTGTGTGTGTGTGTGTGTGTGATCATCATCATCATCGTTTAACGTCCACTTTCCATGCTAGCATGGGTTGGACAATTTGACTGAGGACTGGCTACACCAGATGGCTACACCAGGCTCCAATCTGATTTGGCAGAGTTTCTACAGCTGGATGCCCTTCCTGGATGCCTGTGTGTGTGTGTATATATATATATATATATATATATATATGTGGTGACAAAGGGCCTCTTGCTCAGAGTAGATTGTACGATGCATGTGTGCGAACTCCCATGTTACATGGCAGTGAAACATGGGCCGTGACTGCTGAAGACATGCGTAGGCTTGAAAGAAATGAAGCTAGTATCATCCGCTGGATGTGTAATGTCAGTGTGCATACACAACAGAGTGTGAGTGCCCTGAGAGAAATGTTGGACATAAGAAACATCAGATGTGGTGTGCAAAAGAGACGACTGCGTTGGTATGGTCATGTGCTATGTATGGATGAGGAGAGCTGTGTGCAAAAGTGCCACGCCCTAACAGTGGAAGGAACCTGTGGAAGAGGGAGACCCAGGAAGACCTTCAAACATTGGGCCTCATAGAAGCAATGATGAAAGACAAGACCTCTGGAGATATGCTGTGATTGAGAAGACCTGGCAAGGAAAGTGAGATCACAGCTGTAGCCTACACCAGTGTCACATAACCAGCCCATTTAAAAAATACCTTTAAATCATCAGGAGACCTATTGAGTCAAGTAAATCAAAATCAAATCAAATTCCAAAGAAGGACGGATGGACACACACACCCACACACACATTCATAGCATGTATGCAAGTATGTGTGTATAAAGCAGACTGCTGATAGCTCCTCCTAGTAGCTAATCATTTGTTTGCATCTTTATGCAAAAAGCCAAGATGAAATAGAATTTTGTCCAGGCACACGCACATAAACACACACAAAAATTATCTGTTGCAGGCTTTGAGCTGAAACAGAAGAGCTAGTAGGAATATCAATATTTTGACCATATGGCCATTTTGCCTCTCAAAAAATAAGACAGGTTTCATTTTATCTGAATATTTGTAACAAATATTGTAGAACAACATGTAAGTTCTCTGTAAATAGATTTCTATTCCCAGCTGAAGATAATTCACTTAACTTATACTGCTAATACTCTTGAGAAAGGTATAAATGTCACACAATCTCATTCCTTTCCATTATAGAATTACATTAGTGTGCCAAAGTTATAAATCAATTTTATTTGAATATTATGTATTTTAATCTTTAATTCATATTAATAAACAACAACAAAAAAGGTATAAGGAGCTTAAAGAATAAATAAAATTAAAGAGAAAATATAAATTTTGTTTTTAAATCTCAAACTTTGACTGAGTTTATATTAATTTTCTCACATTAGAATGAATGAAATATCTCTGGAAAACTGCATAGTTATATGAATTGTGTTTGATGTGTTCATAAACATTAAAAATGTTAAATGCTTCCATGTGTGTGTGTGAGTATGATTGTCACAGAGGCTCATAAAGCTAATACTTATGAGATTTATCCCCTCTTGAATAAGACATGAGAAGGTAAAGATCCCAGAAGATCTGGTACCAATTCCCAATAGCTAAGTGAAGTGATGCATATGAATGTAAATGTTCTTCTCTTAGACAAAACAAAACACTCACAGTAGATATGAATTCACAATAAGACTATCAGCAAAACATTATATGTACTTAACTGTTTCAGTTATAGTTTAAGTGGTAGCAGGAAGTAGCTGATCATTTAAATGATTATCAAAAGAACTGTAATGGACAAGTAAATAGCTGGAGAATTAAGTTGTGATACCTTTCTAATGGTGTAAGTTATGTAAAATGTGTAAAATTTCAATCATATTTATATGGTAAGTTCAATTAGGGGGGCCTCCTTGTGAGAAATAGAAGCCAAACATTACATCCTATCATCTTAAATAAAGGACACATTGGATAATTTTATAGATGCACATGTCTGATTTGATCTGAAACCATGAGTTGAAACAAAATCAATTACAGCATAGAAGACATATTGATTAATCATTCAAAAATACACAAACTCTTAACTTTAACTTCACTTAAATACTTATTATTTGGCGTGAAAATTGGATAATGTAATCCAAGATACACTATATCTGAATAAAAAGAAAAAAATGGAATGGTTAGTGCTGGAATATTTTTGATCATGGTCTGGGTCAGATTTGAGGCTAAAGAACAACAGATAATTTGATAGACAGACGGACAGATAGATAGATAGATAGATAGAGAGAGAGAGAGAGGGGGGTCTGCAAGCCACTTTGCATTCCAACTGGAAATGTTTTACTTCTTATATGTTGTTTATAGTACCAGGAAAGGCATGAAGTTTAATACAACTCATTTATTCCTACCCACTCCATTTCCTCAAAAAGCTCAGCCTTCATGTCACAAGTGACACACTTTCATTATTTGTTAGTTTTATTATTTTGTTTCAATTTATGGTAGTTGGTGACTTGTGGTATTTTATTGCATCTCTTTATATTCTGAATTCAAATCCCACTGAGATCAACCTTTTGCTTTTCATCTTTCCAGGGCCAATATAATCAACTATATCCAAAATTTGTGGCCTTGTGCCAATGTTACAGATGTTTGTTGTTTCTTGGATAGCTCATTTGTCCCCTACTTTTTCAACATGCACATGCACTAACACACACACACACACACACACACACACACAGAAAACATTATTCAAGTAAAATTTAAGTACACACACCCACATATATATTTTAAAACCATTTTGAAAAAATTTCTTCAAATTGAAAGAGTTACAAAATATTTTTTTGTTGTCAGTTTAGTGGAAAATAACATTTATTTAAACACGTGCATACACACATAACATAACCAAAATTATCTACGAAAAGAACTGAAAATATATAAAATGACATTGGATAAATTATCAGCACCTTTGAAAAATACCTTTTGACAAATCCTTAGTGAATTTTGCCACATAAAAAATACCAAAAAATCATCAATATCAGTGTTGATATGTAAGAAATAGTTGTATTTAATGCAAATGGGAAGAGAATATGTTAATTAACTTCTACATTGCATTATTTCTCATCTCACTTGCAAACCACACCAGTAATACACTAGAGAAAGAAACAACTCTAATTTGATAAAACTAAATTACAAGTGAGAAGACCTGGCCTATGGTGATTATCTGTTTAAAATATACTTTTTTCAGTCATTTTCATTTTTTCTTCACAAAATAGCTATAATTTTTAAAAGAAAATCAAAAACAGGGGAAAACAAAATGTTCATTTCCCCCTTTCTGTTTCTTTTAAAGATATGATTGCTTGTTTCTAGCCTCAAACAATATCCCTTGGGACCTCCAAAAAGTTAACATAGTTTGCTATCTTAATGCTAGATGGGTTGAGTAATTAAAAAAAAAAATCAAAATAAACACACATGCATAATGAATAAACAAATATGTATATATACATATAAAAGTCTTGTTTTATATATATGCATGCATATATATAACAAGACTCAGTTTTTAATGAAAATTATGAGAAAAAAAAGCACTTTTGCTTCTTAAATGAAATTAAATTTATTTTCAAAACATTAGGAAAACAGATAATGTATTTTAATGTTAAGAGTATAAAGAAATAGTAAAAGAAGATAATAAATGTTGAACTGTTACCCACTTGTTTGCAATAAACAGGTTGATTATGGGGAGTTATTGTGTTTGAGAAGATATGTTAAAACTAGGACTGTAGAATGTGTTTAATCAATTTGATGGCCAGTTTTAACATCCAGATGCACCCATGTGAATGCAACAATTAACAGATAATCAGCTTAAAACAAATGACACCAAACAGTAAAACCAACCCCACATGGGCCCTGTATACATAACTTCAAAATAAGTGCAAAAGTACCATTAAAAATTAATAAATATCACTGAAAACATCAGTGCAATGCTATCAATTGTTTGATCCTTAATTTACCAGCTTTACAATACATAGGAGGAAGGGTAGAGAAGAGAGAGAGAGAGAGAGAAAGAGAGAGAGAGAGAGAGAGAGAGAGAGAGAGAGAGAGAGAGA
>NC_068981.1:57256514-57260760 GCF_001194135.2 Octopus bimaculoides | reverse complement strand
CAGCTTTACAATACATAGGAGGAAGGGTAGAGAAGAGAGAGAGAGAGAGAGAAAGAGAGAGAGAGAGAGAGAGAGAGAGAGAGAGAAAGAGAGAGATGGTATTAGACATTTAGAAAAAGCCTCCACATCAAATTAATTAACTTCACTTTTCAATAGAGCACAGGAGAATAGAAAGTATATGTCATTTCAATTCCCTTTTAATTTTTCATCCAGAGATTGTTGTTGTTAAATGAATAGCTTATAACTACCACTAATTACCCCAGCAGCTCTACAGTCTCTCTTTATCTTCTGCATTGCCCCATCACTAATATTTTTACAAAATTTCTATGGCTCTCTCAATGGTTAGCTTAATAAAAGCTACATTTTATTCTACTGCTGCTCTTTTCTAAGCAACCACATGTATTACAACTTCTATGTTATTTTCTGTAAATTTTCATTAAGTAAATATAACTTTTTTCTGCAATGCTTTTCTAATGAACTCCATTATTACTGCTTTGTAATTTTATGGTTTTTAAATCTACACCCACTTGGTGCATGAGATTTGAAAATTTACTACTCTTTGCTGCTCTCTTAACAAGGTAAATAGCTGCTAAATAAAATTCTTGGGTAGGTTGCAATAATTGTGCTGTGAAAGGTTTATTATTTGTTTATTTCATGCTGTTGAGTGGCTAGTCTTTAAAAGGGTATTTAAGAGATATGTTAAAGATAATAAACTATTTTTTATTGCAAATTTTGCCGCCAACAAAATATGACTGATATTAACCAGTTTGTCAATGAAAAGAATCTCGCTCTCATTGGTCACAATAGATATTGGGCAAACTAACTAGTAATAGCACCTAGACTCGTGGGATGTAAAGAAAAAGTGTGCTTTCAAAATACCACTTTATTTCATTGGTTCTAGTAAAGCAATTAGCTCTGATGAACATAAGAAAACAGGATTTGTCTGTCTATGGGGAAGTGTCTTGGGACTTGTCAGTAAATGAAATAGACAAGCTTTACTGGCTTTGTACAAGAGGATTGTAAAATATATAGGTGACAATACAGAAGCTCATATGGAGGTGTAGACATCCAACTAGACTAGAATGCCACTGCCACTCAGGGAATAAACTTTTGATGGACCAGAGGGAAAAAAGCAAAGGGCAGTTACTAGTGACAAAGTTCAAAGTAGTCAAAGATCTATTCTCCAAGTTATGCTATTATTTTATTGCAACTTATTGTCATTATAATATAGACATATTAGTTAATTCTTATAAATTATGCATATGTTGTCTACAAGGTTTTATGTAAAGAACAAAACCTTCACTTCAGCATTTACAAGGCTGCTATCACTTTGAATGGTCATTAATGCAACTGTTGCAAAGTTTGACTATTAAAAGTGTCTAATGAGAGTATTGCAGAACATCATTTACATGATATGAGATAAAATTCCATGATGTTAGAATATAATGATTTACATCAGCAGCAACATCATGAACAAAATGTTCAGCATTTTCTCTTCAAGTGAAATTACAGTAATTAAATTTTTTTTCATTCCACAAAATCTCTCAGTTAGAAAGTAAACAGTGTCATTATATATTCCTGAGAGTAGACAGGAGGAAGCTAGCCTGCTACAGACCAACAAGCTAGTATTTTACATTACAGAGTTCTATTGCAACTATACTAACTTATACTTTATGGAATTGAGATCACAAATATATAAAGATTAATTATTTTGGAAAAATCCAATTTTTTTTATTGTTTTGGTTTAGAGGAAGGCACTGTATGCCAATAGCTTTTGCAGTCCCCAATGGGTGAGACTGATGCTGTTAACATTCTTTTTGAACAGCTGCAAGTCAATTGCTGCAGGAAAAATTATGTGCATGGAGTGAATTTTAGAACATCTATGTTCAGGAGAAGAATGACTGGGCAGTTAGAGCAGTGTGTAAGGGCGACAGATAAATACAATATTGGGAATGAGACTTGTGACAAGAGAGTTGGGAGTGCCTAAGTGGAGGTGGTGGAATCAGTTGGTTCCGAAGAGCAGAAACTATTGAAGCAGTGAAACATAGAAAGAAGGCACAAGTTAGAGTATATTTATAAGTGCCTTCATGTCTATCTCCAGTGGTCTTTCTGCAGATGCACCATAAGTTGTCTGTGTGTGCAGCAATGACACTGCCCAAATATGACTGCCAAATACCATAGTGGGCCTCCTTGCAGCTCTGCTGAGAGTTTAAAGTTGTTCAGTTGTGGGGTGGGGCAAGGTGCTGAAGTATTTTCTGATTCTGAAGAGGAAGGTTAGACTTTTAGAAGCAGTTTTGTTATACTGAAGATGTGAATTGACCAGGAGTGATTGAAAGCAGTAAAAACATTGAAAGAAATATTGCTTAAGCAATGTTTCTGTAGTGCAATACACAGAAATATCATATAATTAATCTGTATCATCTTAGTTGAATAAATGAAACTATTTTCATCAAATTAAGCAGTTTGTAATGATCAATGATCAATCAGATAGAAGTAAATTTAAACACATTCAAAGACTCGTTTTGAATCAATTTAAGCCTTTATATTTTGAATTAAGAAGTACTGGGGTGATGAATAATTTGTAAGACTTTTATTACTGTAATAGGTTAAAACAAAACACTCAAATATACACACACATACATTCATTTACATGTAAAAACGTGTAAATGAATCTCTGTTAGATTCAACAATGACTATTACAGTTGTTCAACCAAATACATCCCCATCCCATTGGCTTATGGTATAAGTGGTGGAATATTTCATAGGCATTTGTACCTTTAGCATAATTGTCAGGTAGAGTCAATGTAACATACTGTGTTGCAAGGTGTATTATTGAACTACAAGTAAAAGCCATCTAATGGGCTTCTTCATAATTTCAATCTACTCAGTTTCATTCACAAGGTCAGGGCCAAATTGAGATTTAGGTAAAACACACCTGCAAATGATGTCATATAGTGGGAGTGAAACTGGAAACTTATGACTGCAAAGCAAACTTTTTAACCAAGAGGCAAAACCTGCATTTGTTCACAGATATCATCACCATCATCATCATTTAATGTCCGTTGTCCATGCTGGCATGGGTTGGATGGTTTGACTGGGCTGGTAAGCTGGAAGGCTGCACCTGACTCCAGTCTGATTTGGTATGGTTTTCTATGGTTGGATGCCCTTCCTAAAGCCAAACACTCAGAGAGTGTAATAGGTGCTTTAACGTGCATAGGTGGTTGGGTAAGTTCATAGGAGTGAGAAGAGAGAGAAGGCAGTTAGGAGTAGAGGTAGAGGTTAATGTAAGGAATCATGTACAAGAGTTGAGGTGTGATGCTGGTAATCATGGAAGAGAAAAGATAGCTTGAGAAGGAGGATGTGAGTAGTGGCTGTAGAGGAAGCATTGAAAGAAGCAATATTATAACCTGCAGATAGATAAGAACGAAGAGAAAGCCTGGAGACAGATCAGAAAATAGGGAGATCATGAGTAACATGAGTGGGGTGAGAGAGAGAGAGAGAGAGAGAGGAGAAAGACACATACAGATAGGGATGGAGGTTTGGGGACAGTGGGTGGATGGTTGATATGAGGTGTTGGGAGTGAAAGCAGACATGAGAGGGTAATAAAAATGAGGTGAGGCAATCCTAAGTGGTAGCCCAGAGGAGAGGGAGAGATACCTGGAAGTACAGAAAGAGGTGAGCAGTGGAAAATAAAGTGGGAAGATACTCAAAATGAAGGATGGATGCTAAAGGAAGTGGGTTCAAGAGAGAAGAGGAGGTAACTAATAGCACAAATAGGAAGTATATCTGGTGTCATAGTGTAATTGTTAGAAGAGTAAGGGAAGGGTGGAGTTAGGAAGAGTAGACAGAGATAGATTAAGTATTTAAACAAATTTATCTGAAATAAGTATGCAGATGGACAACTGAAGACCTACCAAATCCATTCACAAGGCTTTGGTTTACCCAGAGCAATAGCAGAAGATATTTACTCAAGGTGCATACAGTGGGGCTGAACACGAAACCCTGTACACGAGAAGCAAACCTTTTAAACCATGCATACACACACACACACACACACACACACACACATACATATCGTCGTTTATATATATATATATATCACCCATTTATTACACTCGGTAATGTAATTGCCATGCAATGAAAAGACACTTGTGTATTAATAATTGGGTATTGTACCAGCAGCATATTGGATAAATATTATCCCTTAGTTGGTTGGATTCACAATGTCTAACTTTCTTGGAATATA
>NC_068981.1:57254119-57256176 GCF_001194135.2 Octopus bimaculoides | reverse complement strand
TCTCTCTAAAGGAGACTACGGCAGCGGTACTGGAAATTAATAGTTATCGCCAAGCCAACATGGCAGTCCCAAAATTAGGACGAAAGCTGCCGTGAATTAGCTCCAAGAAGCCATCGCCTCTAGCTAGCTATGTGACACACGAAACCTGTGTCCTTTATATATATATATATATATATATATATTGGTTTATATATATATATATATATATATATATATATATATATAGGCATAGCAGCATCTGATCAGCATCATGCTGTGATTAGGAATAAATGGACTTTAGTTTACTTAAAATATATTTGTGACAAATTTCAACTTCTAAAGGCAAATTCACTGCAGTTACTGTGGAGAAAAAAAATTCTCTTTTATTGATAAAAGGCATAAAAACTATATATCTGCCTAGTGCCTCACTCTGTCAGAATCCCAAATGCGAGTGTCTGGCTCTTTAGCCTTCCTCAATGGGAAATACCAAAGAGAGATAACTTCGAGCAGATTCAAAGTCATAGCTTTAACTAAAAACAGTCAACATCAGTGACTGAGTTCCGCTAGTGGAATTCCTGGTTGGGATAAAAATAGCAGAATCAGTACCAAGCAGGGATTAGGAATAAACGAACTTCAGGTTAATTAAAATTCATTTGTGACATATTTCAACTTCTAAAGGTAAACTCATAGCAATTATCATGTAGAAATGGAGATATGGTGTTTTTACCCCTTTTACCATAAGAGACATTATTTTTTCTCCATGCAGTGAATTTGCCTTTTGAAGTTGAAATATGTCACAGGCATAATTTAACTAACCTAGAGAGAGAGAGAGAGAGAGAGAGAGAGAGAGAGAGAGAGAGAGAGAGAGAGAGAGAGAGAGAGAGAGAGAGAGAGAGAAAGAGAGAGAGAAAGAGAGAGAGAGAGAGATAAACACAATTAGGCCTGATACTTATATACATATATGTATACACACTTAGACACATATCTACATATATTTAGAAACTAAAACATACACACACATATTCACACAAAGCACCAAAAGTACAGAATACCATGAACAAAATACACAGTTTTATAACTCAACAGCTGTCACTTGAAGTTCAGAGTTACATAATAATCTTAATAGTTAACCTTCACTCGATGAGGGAAGTTGGAATTATGGTAATATCTTCATGTGACTATTTACTGGTTGCATACTCAAGACTTTTTTGCATATTCCATATATGTATATATATATATATATATATATATATATATATATATATATATATATATATATATATATATATATATATACACACACACACACACACATACACACAAGCATATATGTACCATATTTGATGGCCTATAAGATGCACCTTTTTTTACACCAAAATGGCTTAAAAAATCTCCCTACATCCAATGCACTCAATGTAGGCTCTAAACTCACAACTGTTGGCCGAAATTATACAGCAGAGGTCTTGTTTGTTTACAAAACGTGTGCTGCCACCTATTGGTGAACAATCGCCTACAGTATGTTTATACCGAATGTGGATGCAATAAATTGCTCATAATTACTGGTTATAACATAAAGTTATACAAGTAAGTGGAGGAATTAAAACATTATTTTAGTAGTAATTTATTTTACAAAAGTATAGCCTAGGCTAGGGTGCATCTTATAGGCCATCAAATACGGTATATGTATTTATGTGGTAAGCCCAATAGTGTTTATCTGCATTACTGCCTCCTTATCAGCTCATCTTAGATTTCTCTTATAGTCACTCTTGATGTTGTGGGCCTTGGCCTGGATGAAGAATTTAGAGTTTCAGTGGAAATGAATCTGAGCACTACCATGTGTTCTCTATACTAAGTATATTTAGCTCTCACTCAGCTATTGTCTCTGTATGTGTGTGTGTATATATAATACATGCACACCACATAAATATGAAGAGAAACAAGTGTCTGAGTGAATATAGTATGAGGCATTCAGCTCATATGACTCGCGTTGAAATGCATTGCAGGCATTTTGGGTCTTTGGGCAATACTCTTAACTTTGTATGCCTCAATTCACATTGCTCTCAGCAATAGTCACTTAT
>NC_068981.1:57252202-57253985 GCF_001194135.2 Octopus bimaculoides | reverse complement strand
ATATATATATATATATATATATATATATATATATATATATATATATATATATATATATATATACACACATATATGTATATATATACACACACACACATATATACATACATACATATATGTATGTGTGTGTGTGTGTGTGTATATATAATACATGCACACCACATAAATATGAAGAGAAACAAGTGTCTGAGTGAATATAGTATGAGGCATTCAGCTCATATGACTCGCGTTGAAATGCATTGCAGGCATTTTGGGTCTTTGGGCAATACTCTTAACTTTGTATGCCTCAATTCACATTGCTCTCAGCAATAGTCACTTATTCATCAGGGAACATTATATGCAATAGACTAGCATCATACCCAGGGGAGAATATATCTCTCATCCTCTTAACACCATAAAATGCGTGCTACTGGCTGTTATAGACCCCTTTAAGTTACTGCAGTAATTTCTTTAGATGCATATACATATGTCAGTATATATACATACTAATATGTGTGTGCATGCACACACAGATACACATACATGCAAACAAAAATACATTTGCAACAAACTTCAACTGTGACTACCTGTTTCTTTACTGTAGTATTATTAGAAACATATCGTAAATAGGAATATATATATATATATATATATATATATATATGCACAGAGAGAGTGGATAGTGAGCAGTGGAGATAGAGAGACAAAGAGAGAAAGATGGAGGGAACAAATAGGAAATGTGAGAAAATTTACATGAATGAAATATGGAACGTAAGGTTTGAAACAACCATTGTGAATGAAGATAAACCAAAAATCTTTAGGTAGTAAAAAAATGCAAAAATAATAGGCTGAAGAATAGACAGGTGCATTGATAGGTAAGATAGACATGAAACAATAAAATAAAATAAAGTAGGTAGAGGGACACAATAATAAATACATGGATAAATTTATAGATAGAGAGCTAGAGATGGATTGAGCTAGGTTATATGTGTGTATACACACACACACACACACACATTTGTAAATATATACATACATATATGTATAAATATATACATATATATATATATGCTGGGGGCACGCAATAAGCACCATTCATGCATGGGTCAATGCCAGTGCTCCCCATACCGGTGGTATGTAAAAAGTACCATTCGAATGTGGTCAATGCCACCTCACCACTGGCTCCTGTGCCAGTGGCATGTAAAAATCACCATCTAAATGTGGCCGATGCCAGTGCTGCCTGACTGGCTCCCATGCTGGTGGCACATAAAAAGCACCCACTATACTCTCAGAGTGGTTGGCATTAAGAAAGGCATCCAGTTGTAGAAACCTTGCCAGATCAGACTGAAGCCTGGTTGAGGTATTAATTTACCACCTTTTTATTGCTGACCCTTCAAGTAAGAGATCTTTATTCCATTTGTCTTCAAATATAATATAAACACCCACAGATGCACATGCACATGACACACAAATATAGAACACATGTATGTATGTTTATCATCATCATATATATTTAACATCCCCTTTCCTAAACTGGTATAGGATGAGCCAGAGGTCTCCACCAGGTTCTATGTCTGCTTTGGCATGGTTTCTATGGCTGGGTACCCTTCCTAACACCAACCACCTAACAGAGTGCACTGGGCACTTTTTAGGTGGCACCAACACCAGTGAGGTCACAAAGCAGTCACAAGATAAATCCCTCATGTCTTGCTGAAGAGGTATGTATGCATACACACACATACTCTCTCTCTCTCTCGCTCTCTCTCTCTCTCTCTCTCTCGCTCTCTCTCTCTCTCTCTCTCTC
>NC_068981.1:57248288-57251787 GCF_001194135.2 Octopus bimaculoides | reverse complement strand
TATAAATGTGGCAGATGTGCTGGAGCAATACCTACTATAAATACACCAGAAAAAGATTCTCTTAAATGCTTAGATGGTTCACTAAATGTAGTGGATAGTTTCTGTTAGCTAGGGGATATAATTAGCAGGGGAGTTGGTTGCTCTGAAAGTAAAGTAGCCCAGGTAAGGAAGGGTTGGAAAGAGTTCGGGGAACTATTACTGCTGCTAGGTCATTTCCCCTCGGAGTGGAAAGCAGATTTTAAGATGCTTGGGTTAGAACTGCGATGCTGTATGGTAGCAAAACTTGGGCTTTGAATGCGGAAAACTTGTAAAGATAAAAAGAAATGAAGCTGATATGCTCTGTTGGATGTGCAATGTTAGTGTCCATGAATGCCAGAGCAAAGAGCTAAGAGCAAAACTGAGTTTAAGAAGCGTTAAGTGAAGTGTGTAAGAGAAGAGGCAGCACCGTTACAACCATGTGATATATGGAGGATGTGAGCTGCATATAAATGTGCTGAGCATGCTAAGTTAGTGGAAGTGAGATATCAAAGACCTGGGATGAAGTGGTGAAGGTTGACCTAAGGAAGTTACAAAAGATATGATGGAGGACCCAAAAGAAAAGTGATATGCAGTACTACAGAAGACTCGTTTATTCATGGAAAAATACACTTTAACACAAGGGTAGTGATTAAGAAACTATAACATAGATGTACTTGTGTATGTGTCATTATATATATATATATAGTTTTAGGGAAAAGAACCAAGGTTCATGAACTCATCGATGAAAATCCACTGTCACATATTTGTCATGAATTTTAATTGAGTTTTTACCTGTAATTTTGGATTTTGTCCCTATTATTATTATTATATATATATTTATATATATATATATATTAATATAAACACACATGTACATATATATATATATATATATATGTCTAACCCATGCCAGCATAGAAAGTGAACATTAAATGATGATGGTATATATTTATATACACACACACACACACATAAACACATACATACATATATATTCACACACACACATATATATGTAATATAAAAAGCATGTGTTATACAACACATACTTGTTATATAAATGTGTATATATACACAAACACACATGCATGTACACAAGCAGCACATACACAAATAAGGAGAGAGAGAGAGAGAGAGAGAGAGAGAGGGAGGGAGAGAGGGGGGGCACGAAGGAAGCAAATCTACACTCAGCCAAACAGTGAAGTATCTAACTAGATAGCTGAATAGACAAAGCTGTTGGAAGAGAGAAAGATTGTACAGACGGAAAATAGAAGGGATATCTTAATAGTAAACTAGGCAGTTGGAAAGAAAGAATACAATAATAATAATAGGGGAAAAGTGGAGATTAAAAAAGCAAAACAAAAACAAACTGAAAATACTGACGCTGAAAATAGTAAACACACCAATGTATTAATTTACTTTCGAAATAAATATTAAACTGGAGCAGTAGTAATATAGATTTATTTAGCTGAAAATTATAACAGTATTATGCTGTGTTTACAATTCAGTCCGAAGATGATGTTCATGAAAATGATGAAGAGTGTGAGAGAAAGAGAGAGAGAAGAGGAGACAGAGAGAGGGAGTGAAAGGGAGAGAAAACTGTAAAAAGGAAAGAGAATCTAAACAAAAATAGCATTTTATAGCAAGCACAGACTGTTGTAATAACTTTGTTGGAGTTGGAGAGGAGTGTGAGCTTCTAAGCATGTGTGCATATGTGTATATGCATGTGCGTTAGTGTGTAAAGAACCTTAGATTTTAATGCTGAAGCATGTGTCCTAATCAGTGCATGTATACAGGATTGCACTGGGATTCTCTGTACAAACCTTGAAGTAGCTAGATATAAGGAACAGACTGAAGCCAACTAGAAAATGTAGAGATATAACAGACTGCCCAGTCTTTCTCATTGCATACAACTGCAGCTGCATTTTGATGCTGACAAACAGAAAACTGAAGCCAATTCCATATTTTACAAGTGACCCTTGAGCTTAGTAAACGTGCTGCTACTCTGGGTCAAGTTAGGAGAGCTGGTGCAATTTCTATTGCTTTCAACTAGCTCTGCTTCCCTGGAGGAAGCCATTTTGGAATTTTATTTGCTCTATGTTTGAAGAGACACCATAGGGACAGCACTCTAGGGAGTAACACTGTTGCCATGGAAATAGAGAAAGGCTGCTGTTCCAGTAGTCAGGTAAAGGCCATTGTAACTAAGTCTCTAGAGAGATTAGTCTATCATATCCAGTTTTAATTAAGAAGCTTTTTGAGGTGAACACTGTAAGAAAATATTTGTGACAAGAATGGCTGAAATCAGTTGATTCCTCCCATGAGAACACTGAGAAAGTGTTGTAGCAGGAATAGATATTCCTGACTTCATTAGGCAAGACCTTCTAATGCACAAGAGCTCAGGTAGCCATGACAAAATGGATTTCTTAAAAACTAGCTCTACGGGTGATTTATAAGTCGCTGGGCAATTTTTAGAAAAGCTTGATGCCTGAAACAATTTCCTTGTTGCCTGTAGAGGGTAGATTTGACATGCCAAAAATGCCAAACCTCAGGAGAACTACATAGGTCAGGAGAAAGTGCTTTACACTATCAACCATTATCAAAATTATCAAAGATGTGTGTTAAAGTTCTGATACACATATAATCATTGGACTGGCTCTTTTCATTTCTTTTCCTTTTTTTCCTTTTTTCTTTCCGTGGAAACAAATTGCTATCTAAGGAAAAATATAACATACATGACTTGGTTATGTGGAGGATTATGGCAGAGGCCAAATGAATTCCGTAGCAGCAGTACAGATATGTCACATTAGTTTTCGCCAAAGCATTATAACTATTTTTTTTTCTTTTTCATTTTCAACTTCTTTCACATATTTTGTTGCAATATATTTGCACATCTCTATGAATAAAAAGTGAAAGCTAACCAACTTAGAGCCAGTCTCCTGTGTACTGTCATTTATATCAACTTTTAATGTACACCAGGCAGGCATTACTAGCACAAAGACTAAAGAAATGGTTTGCTTTTGCATTTATGTTACAGTCCATACTATCTCTTAGTTAGCATTACAATATTCGTAATCAGGGGCTCCCAGTTGTCATTAAAAAGGAGCAAGGGACATATGTGGACCCAGCTTAATCAGACCAACCCATATTTATAGCTACATTGATATTCATAGTTCACTGTACTTGACTTTAACATTCTCTAATTTGGTCCCATAGCATTTTTATATTCATGGTAAGTGAACACCCATAACGCTGTTAACGTGCATTGACTAAAGATAAAACAAACGGTATTTGGAGTTATTTTTTTTTCTCTTTCTTATTTATCACCTTCTTTTCTTTCTACAATTCTTTCCAATTAAATAAGTTGGTAGCAACCAACATGTTTAATATTGCTTTATATCAGTTAAGAGGTGAAGATAAATAGTTACAAAGAAAAAGGAAGGGAGAGAGAGAGAGAGAGAGAGAGAGAGAGAGAGAGAGAGAG
>NC_068981.1:57244146-57248278 GCF_001194135.2 Octopus bimaculoides | reverse complement strand
GAGAAAGAGAGAGAGAGGACATAAAATTTCTCTAAAGACATTGGATAGAAAATTAAGAAAGAAATGGAATAAAAGCTTTCAAACCAAACTGATTAAGTTAGGCCTATGATTTTAAATATGTTAGGTAAAAATGTGTTGAGAAAGGTTAAGAAATTATGTGCTTGGTAAAACTTGTTTTAACTTTCAGCATCAAAGCAACAGTGGCCTAAAATCCAGTGGAAGTTAAACAGGAAAATTTATATACACAATGAATATGTTTATTTTTTTAACAGTATCAGAAAATGAAAACAAAATATTAGCACAATATCAAATCCTGTCCAGGAATACAAATTCAGGTAACTTTAAATTAATTCTAATTCCCAATTCAACATCAAGTTACTCTTTTCTCTGACTAGTTTTTATTCTTATTATAATAGCATTTACTCTTGTGAGAATCTTTCTTAAATATGCTCCTCAAGTGTCACATTTTCATCCTCATATTACATCTGAGACTTCACTGAAACACAGGGACCGTTCTGACATCTCAAAACAGCATTTCTTGGAAACTGGCAACCTGTTCACCTACTTTGCTATACAAAATGTAAGCAAAAATTTAGCCAAAATTCATTGTGGCAAATTTCCTATAGCCTGATGCTCTTCATACAGTCAACTTTCACTTGTTTCCAAGGACGGCAACATTTCTGCATGGCAAGTCATGTTTTTGTGGCAGATTGTGAACAAACAACACCACTTGTATGATGATAACAGTTGTTTACAACAATCTTACAATCTCAAGAGAAGAAGAAACACAAACACAAATACACATACACAAACAACATGTGTATGTATAACAGGTTTCTTTTTGTTTCCACTTATCAAATTTACCTCCAAGGGTCTGTAGTAGAAGACACTAAAGTGCTGTTTAGTGGGACTGAACCCAAAACTATGTGGTTGGGAAATGAGCTTCTCAGCCACACATCCTTGCCTTCACACACACATATATAGGTGTTAGGAAGGGCAACTAACCATAGAAACCATGCCAAGACTGACATTGTAGCTTGCCAGATCCTGTCAACTGTCCAACCCATGCCAGCATGGGAAACAGACATTAAATGTTGCTGCTGCTGATGATCACACACACTGGTTGCAGTGCAAAGGAGAGATCCATTTCTTTCCTTAGTCTCATTAACAGCCAAGTATGGTGAGTGAGAAATAATGGGAGAATAATAGAGGTTAGTGACAAGTGATAAGTGATAAGAGGGATGTGATAGAAGTATGAATGAATAGAGAGATTCAGTATTCTGAGATGTGTATGAATGTACTGGAAAAATTGACCAGGAGGATAGAATGGTGATAGAAAGCAATGTGGTCCAAGAGACAGAATAATAATGACTGAGAAAAAGCCATGATGGGTTGGAGAAAAGAATCCCATTTTTACATAGGTGTGTATGCATGCACGCACGCACACACACACACACACACACACACACACATACCCACCCTTGAAACTGATAAGAATATGTCTTGCTGTAATGATAATACTAATTTCATTGTTAGAGATTTTGGTGAATTTATAAGTGAAGGTGAGAGCCTTTAAAAATATTTGATACAGTTACATTATGTAAAGAAAGATTTTCTAAAAAATTATTAATCATTAAAAATATTTTTTCAAAAAACAGAATGACACAAACTTTGCTGAAAGAAGTTTTCACATTGTGTTCAGCTTTTCAAATGTGTGTGTTCTGGGTTATATATGTGTATATGTGTGTGTATATATGTATACACATACACATACAGATATATGTTTGTGCATATACACACATATGCACACACTTTCATTATTGGAATATGGACATAAAATGATATACTTGATATATTTCATAATGACAGTGTTTATACTCCAGATTATCTCTTTTACATCTTTACAGAAGGCTGATGGCAGTGATTTCAAGGGACTAATCTTTTCAGTTGTTCCAATTTTAACATTATATTAAACAATATATTTCAGAGATGTACTTGCCAGGTTAGTGATTTGATCTGAGATTGTGTGTTGCAACTAATATGATTGCAGCACGGAAGACACATATCAACCATTTAAAACTATGCAAAGACTGTTAACTTTACTGAAACATTTATCATTTGTTATACCAACCAACAACAAACTCACCACAAACTAGATGCAGTGGAATTGTGTTAGTGAGCAGATCACAGGTTGTAGTTGGTGCAGCGAAAAGTTTGACATTAAATGATAAATAATATGTTTTGCATAAAGTAAACAATATATTGACTGAATGGCTATGGCAGGAACATGTCTATCTTTTTTTTTTCTTATTGTACCTATTATAGAAGGTTATTAAAAAAAACATAACTTTCAGAAGTACATGTTCTTGCACTTACAACAAAGATTTTCAGTAGCATTTCAAAAGAAACTACTAAATTTCTTTTAAATATTATGAAGTCTAGCTGTGATAGGAATGTAAACACACTCTTTGTATAGTACAGAAAGCTTCCTCATAAGCAGAAAAAATAAAAGTGGGGAGTTTCCTGATGGACTATTTCATGATTTGTTAACTGCTCCTCAGAAAAGACATAACTGCATGCAGTTCCCCTTCAGGAACACAGTATATGCAGCTGCTATACAAACCAGCCATAAATTAGGTTACAACTGTAGTCGACAGCTGAATTTGTACATTTGTGTTTTTATGGCTTGCCAACCCATCATATAAACACACTACAGAAGAGAAAAGTCGTCTCACAACACCATCTCTCTGAAGAGATTTTCTGAAGAGGTGATCCTAACCCCGAAATATTGAAATATACAATAAAATTACAAACCATCAACTTGTATTATTTCTTATAACTTGCATTGTTTTGGTTTTAAAAAACTTATAATCATTTATCTATACCAGATAATGATTCATGCAAACTATACTACTCTAATAATATAATTTTATGTATAACACAGTGCAAATCAGAAAGGCTGATATAAATTTGAACATTGGAAAGTCTATCAGTGAGAGAAATGATAATGTAAGTATACACAGCTAGGCCTTCTAATATTTAAATGATTTCAATCATAGTTTATGCTGTGTCATTTTGCTGTTCCTGTTTTGATTTCACATTTTACTTCTGAATCTATTCAATGTGTTAGTAAGTAACAATCAACTTTGATCAATACAATGAGTATATAGTCTATGCATGTGTGTGCATATGTATGTATAAACACACACACACATATAATGCACACAGTGCCTTTGGATATCTAGTTGTATACATTGGAGTATATGAAATTTTGCCTGTAGAGTGTTTTTGTGCTGTAGATGACATCAGGCCTATAAACTGAGAAGAGAAATTGAAAGCATATTGAGACTAATCATTAGAAAGAGTCAGGATAGTTGTATATTCTTTTGGTCAGGAAATAATAGTAGTAGTACTGGCATTAGCTAAAAAGTTCTAGATAGAATCTCTGAACATACATACTATTATAGATGAGAATGGTGTGAAACTTCTGAATGCATCTGATACAAATGAAGCAGTTATCTATAATGAAACTTCAGAAAACAAGTTAGTTAATTATTTTACTGGTTACCTATCAGTTAGCCAGATATTAAGAGTTAATGGAGCATAGAGATGAATAGCAAATATGGTGTCAACAGGCCATATATAATTGTCTTGTCTGCAACTATCTTTCTTCCACACTTTCCAAGCTTGACTTTTATCTTTTATTGCTTGATCTAGAATGCTATTATTTCACTACCATGTTGCCTAAATGAACATTCACTCCAAGCACATGCTTCATCCCTGAGGAATTGCCTACTATTTTCAATACTATTCAAAACCAGTACCTATCTGTAAATGTACAACCACTGAAGTATTTTCTGTATCACTAAACTGTCTTTCAAGTAACTGTATTGTAGACCTAACTTTGTTTTGAAACACTCTCACAATTACCATCACATTCACTGCTATGTTATCTATGTATTACAAAACACCTACTTCTTTCCTTGTGCTATGACCAAATTCTCCATACATACTAGAGAAATTGGTATATAAAAAAATGCTTCACTACTATTTTATACAACAAGTAGTTTTTGATTGTATTTTTTTTTATGCACATATTAAAAGTTCTGTTACTTCCTCCCCCCCCCCCCCC
>NC_068981.1:57238620-57244115 GCF_001194135.2 Octopus bimaculoides | reverse complement strand
GCCTCACCGCTGCTGCCGCCGCCACCACCACCACCACCACCATCAGTTAACATCTGTCTTCCATGTTGGCATGGTTTGAACAGAGTTGGTGACCTTAATGTCTTGAATTATACAAAACTCAATAGCACATTAACCATGGGTTCAAATTCCACTGGAGTCATCTTTACCTTTTTTTGGGATAAATATCAAAGCATTATTGTGAGAGATGATAATACTGACCACATCCATATCCTCTTAGATAAGGTTTCATCAGTTTACAGAGATTAGAATCATTTACTTCAGCATCTTCAATCTAACTCTCAGCGTTCATATAAAGTGTTACATCATATTTTCAGATAGATTCATACAACAGCCTTACAGATATTCTTGTGCATTTCATATGTAATCTCTCTTACACACCACAATACCAGTGCTAGCATTTGGTCATCACAATCATCCACTAACTTAAAGTTTCATGGGTTCACCGCAATAACCACTATCCTAATATATTTCCTGAATTAAGTCAATTAGATAACAATCTACTAATAATCCTAAGACAGCAAGTCATAATTTGCACAGAACTACAACAGACTTCCCGCTAGGTGTTTTCATATTTAGCAATAACATTCATTTTATGAATCTGTAGATTGCATTCTTTACTCTTGCAAAGTTAGATCACATCCTGTGATGCACTTATGATGTCATTACAATAAAAACTTTATCTCTGATACATTTCCTTTCGAATCTTCATTCTAGAACTAGTTTCCATAGTAAGTTGAGACACTTAGCATCATTTACCTACATTGTCATTTTAATATTCTGGCAGACAAAATATTTTTTACTCTCTGAAATCTGACAGAAGTTAAAGAAGCCATGGTGAGTAATTAACAGATGTTATTTCCAGAAATGTGACATGAACGAACCAAAAGACTTAAGTTTTAGGAGTTGCAACTGACCAGAGACCCTAAACTTCTGATGTAGCTCTTTCATTGATCTAACAAGAATATCTGACAATTTGTCATCATTGTTGTTGTCTTCATCAACATCATCATCATCATGGTTTCATATATATATATATTTTTTTAATGCTGGAGTGCATTGAACAGATCAACAATATATTATCTTTTGACATATCTTGGTTCTGTTCATTGTATTCGATGGGCTTTTACAACTGGCTACCATTCCTTTGGTTAACAGCTGTAAAGGAGTGGTCCTGGTGTGTTGTGTATCATGACACTACTCATAGAATAATTGTCTTTTTAAATTTAGAACTTTCTTTACATCATGTCATATTAAACTGCTGTTAATGGAATGAGCCAGGTGTGTTTATCATGACTATACTCTTATAATTTGATACAACCATTTTCATTTGCTCATTTGTAATAATTAGATGAGTTTTGATTAAAAGAAAATTTGAATTTTTCTATTGCTATGACAACAACAGTAATAATTAGATTATTTTGTTAGGCACTTCCAAATGCGTGTGTGCATGTGCGTGTGTGTGCGTGTGTGTGTGTGTGTGTGTGTGTGTGTGTGTGTATATATATATATATATATATATATATATATATATATGTATGTATAGACATTAAAATATTTGTTTTGTCTACATGTTCTTTCAGTAGCAGGAAGTGGAATAGTGAAAAAAATTTTTGATGCAGTTTTAATAAGAATTATTGCGAACAATGTGAGGCCTTCATTTTGAGCAATATAGTTTTAATATTTAATAATTTCACAAAACGGATCCAATTCAAATGTCTACATTTACTATATTTCTAATGATATGATCTTATTAATGTAGAAAAATACCTACCTCCTAGACATTCAAAGTTTCTGTGGTTCATAAACTGGTTTAAGCTGTGAAATGTGGCACTACACATTTCGCAAGTGTAGTCTCCCATTGTATCATCTTCAGTGCTATCAGCAGCCATTGTAGATATGACACTGTTAGTTGGGGATACTTTTTCAGGCTTTCCATCATCCAAGGATTGTGAGTCTGTAAATAAAGGTAAGTTATGCTGATAATTGATCGGATAAACAATTAAGAGCTATACTTTAAATTGAAATCACTATGTAAACAAACACATATATACAGATTATAGTCTCAAGATGTTAATGCTAATTTGTATAAAAAGTACATCTGGTTTGTCACAGTAATTTCATAGTCCCTGGCTAAATCATTGATCCATTTAACATATCTTGGCTTAAAAAAAGAGAACAAATACATTTAAGCAGACTGAACAGGTTTTATATATTACAGGTGAGAACAATAACATATCATGAGGAAGAACTAATATAAACATCGAAATCTTTGTTCTGTAATCAGAGATTATTATTTTTACTTTGTTATTGTAAAAACCAGAAGATTTTAAACCGCTGAATTGATATACATCGTTACGGTAATTATAAAGCCATGTTGGTTTGATTTACTGTTTAGTAAATGATGTTTGATGTTCACATTGAAGATTTAAGAACTGATATATTGTACCAGTATATCACATATATGACATATGACAGTGATACAATTTATCTTGCTATATATTAGGATGATGGATTCAAGGAAATAATCATTGGGATTGAAACTAAATGCACACATACATATACTAATAAAGTGTATAGAGAAAAGAAAATATCAGAGTTGATATGTCTCATAAGCTACCTACATTTTTCTCATCATCGGCATATGTCACTCTGAGCAGAGTAATAAATTACATAGAATATGAAATTTTGGTTTTGATGGTCAATGGTGGTTTTAGTACAATGGAGCAAACAAATAGAAATGAAAATGTGAAGAAAAAAAAAAATCATTATGTATGAGATCAATGAACAGGATTGTCACAAGAGCATTTATAAAAATATTTTGGTAACCTGATGTAACTACATCACCTGATAACATGACATTACATTTCTGCACGCATTCACATAACACATTCCCTCCTTACTTACACATTCTGTGAGTAGCTTTATGTGAATAAAATTCTGGGATCACAATCATGAATGTAACTAATGACATAATAACATAACAAAACAAACAAATAACCTATTCTGATGTTTGCCAAGTTGACAAAAATCTAACTTTGATTTCTAAGATATATACAATGCTATTCAAATTGTTTGAAGATGATACTGAACAGAAATTGAAGCAGCATTAGCATGTATCAGAGGCTATACATTTTGTAGATCAAATGGAGTAAATTAATCTTTATTGGCAAAACGTTTTTATTTTCTTTTGGTATTACTCTATGGTTGTTACAATTTATATGGCTCCAAGAAACTCCCACTATTATCTATGCTTATAACATCCCAATGTTGTTTGTTGCCAAACTTTCTTTGACACTATTTTTGCATAGGATTTTCTCAGCAGAGTTAATTATTGGCTTACATCTATGTAAATGTAAGAACACAAACTGATGAGCATATACCAAAGTATATGTTCGCTAGTTTTTTATTGAAGTTTTTAAAGCAAAATATCTATTTCCAGTTTTTAATTTCATTTTTGGTGGGGACCATTTAAAATAAACTTTCCAAAGAAGAACTGTAATTTACTCAAACTTATGCCAGTTGTGTTTAGTGTAAAGATGCAGCACTTAAAAATTAATTTCATATCAGACAATATAACCGTTTAAATGTCAAGTTATGAGTAATCAATCTAAAATAATGCCAGGCATAAGATAAATGACAATATAATGATGTATTAAAATCAGAATATTTTTAAGCTGCAGTGATTTACTTAAAAACATGAATAAATTATTGTTACAAATAACTCTTACTAGGTAGAGTATTACAGCTGCAGTTAGCAATCATTAGCTGTGACAGCATAGCTACAGCCTTCATTGGCTATGTCATTAAAACCTCAGACAGCCCTCATTGACTCTAGTGCTGTAGCTTTGGATAGCAGTAATTGGCAATGACAGCATAATTTCAGAGAACTCTCTTTGGCTATGGCCTTAGATAACACTCACTGTCTATTTAAGGCTGTACAACAGTAACCAACGATAAATCAATGAATTTCGTAAGAACAAGCATCTATCTAATTTGTTCAGCTCTAATCATTTCTCATACAACTATTTTGAGCATTTTATCCAGTTATCCTTTACTCTTCTACAGGCAATATAACAGGTGTAACATTCTCAAGTAAATATTATCTAGCAAGAATATATCTTAGTTGTAGAGGTTACAGATAAGAAATTGTTTTTTTTTCTTCCCCAATCCAAAGAAGCATGTTATTCTGACTTTCAGCACCTGCTTGCCTTTTACAAGTTTCAAGCCAGGCCATTAATTGAATACTGCTCATACGAAGATTTGTGCACCTTTAATTTCCCTCGGGGCATTGGACAAAATCTAAGAGAAGCTGCTTTTGCTATTCAAAGAATTTTCATTTTAGATGTAAGATCCACCTTATTTCTAGTTAATTCTCTTTCTGCCAAAACTAACATGGCTAACTTACACCTTACCACTCAATGAGTGAGTCTCCAAATATTGGCAATGTGGTTACAAGCAGTTACTTTTACTCATGGTAAGACATGTATAGAAATTACCACAACAATCAAGATTTACCCTCCAACCATGGAAAAACTGTCAGAAAACACAGACAGAAACAAAAATAAAAACAACAAATCAAAATCAATCAATCTATCTTTATACACACACACACACACACACACACATTATATATATGATTATATATATTATATATATAATGCAATTTAAAGTTTAAAATATGAACTCAAAAGATTCTACATAATGCAACATTATTTATATGAGTTACTTATTTACTTTGAATTGTGAAAGATCTGAGTTAGTAAAGAATTCAATTCTGTAAAAGGTTAAATCAAAATATTGATTTTTTAAAAAACTTGTCCCCAGATCAATGTACAGAGAGTCTACAGACAAATAAATTACAGTATATTACAGGTATCATGCCAACATGGAAATCAGATGTAAAATGATGATTGTCATTATTTTTATGAGATGAGCTCATAACAATGTTTTTGTCCTCCACAACTAAACTGCCTCAGTATAGGCTCATATAAAAAAAAAAGATCACCTATTATATACTGGGATTAATTTCTCTGTATTCTTTCCTAATAAACACTGATTTTGAATCAAGTTTTAAACAAATTAGTAATCATTATTCATCTTTTCACAATTGAATTTTTTATCATCTTAGCTCACTCACAATTCAAAAGAAATAAGTGATATAAATAATGATAATGAAATACGGAGAACCTTTGCGTTTGGAATTTGTACCTTGAAATTGCATTTTGTATATATGTATATATACATAAAACGAGTGCTCAACACGGCATTGGTGGATAGAATTTCTTTATTTGTGTATTAAGGCTACCATTGGTTTCATGTTAAGAAAAATATCTTAATATCCTAACAAATTTTTCAAGCTGATCACATGGAGGAGTGGTGTTTGTCTTCATTTTGGATAAAAACACAAAGTTCTGTTGAATTCATGGAGATTCTCGTATATATATATATATATATATATATATATATATATATAT
>NC_068981.1:57225463-57238302 GCF_001194135.2 Octopus bimaculoides | reverse complement strand
ATATATATATATATATATATATATATATATATATATATATACGTGTGTGTGTGTGCTCTAAAGGCAGTGCTCCAGCATGCCCACAGTCAAATGACAGAAACAAATAAAAGAATATAATAATTTAACTGTTTTTCATATGCCGGCATGGGCGTAGGTTTTGACAGGAGGCTGGCAATCCAGAGGACTGTGGCAAGTTCTACTGTCTGCTTTGGCATAGTTTCTACAGTTGGATACCCTTCCTGATGCCAACCAGTTTCCAGAGTGCATTGGATGCTTTTTTTAAGGCACCAACATTGCCAAATAACTCACCAAATAATTTGTAAGATAAACATACTCCAGTTAGAAAAGGAAGGAAAGAAAGAGAAAAAAGATGGTGGTGGAGATGTGTTGGTGACACACCTTCAAGGTAGTGTGTTTAGAGGTGGGGGTGGTAATTTTTGTTTTAGATTTTCTGACAATTTGTCCATATGGAAAGTAAATCTTGGCTGTTGTGATAATTTCCATATATGTCTTACTACAAGTAAAAATAACTTTTGTAATCACATTGCTAAACTGGAGACCAGGTTGGTAAAATAGCATGTTCAATTCAGTGTCTGGTCTAACTCATAAATATAATTGGAGAGAATACCAAATGAAATAATGAAATATATAGTCTGACAAAGAAACATTCTTATAGGTATTTATTTTATCGACTTATGACAAATGAGTGTGCATGTATATAAGTAAGTATGTAATCATATACTCATAAAAATACATGTACAATTATTTGTTGGTTCAAGAAGTATGATGAAATCTCTTAAATCTAGATGGAAAGTAAATCATTTATAGAAACAAGTAAGAAAGGAAGATCTGTCCATTGGAATTATAGAAATATCACATAAAATCACAAATGCTTTTAAATGATTGTCCTGGGACATAACTAACTAATGACCAAAGGAAGAGCCATTTGTTGAAATTATATATGGAGAGAGAGAGAGAGAGAGAGAGATAGTGATATGAAATACAAAGAGCATTGGCCTAGAACAGTTGTTTATAATCTTTTTGACTTTGTGATGCAATGGAAATCAAATAAAAAATTATGGCTGCACCTTGTATAGAGAATTTAAAACAATCCTATATTTTAACATTTAAAATTTAGGAAAAATATTGAAAAGTTTTGCTTTGTTTGGTTTTATTTATCATATTTATGTATAATCATTAATCAAACTTGTATATAACATGTTTTTTTAAGACACTCAAGCATTGGTATGAATTTTCTAAAGCTTTAAATTATATTTGAAAAAAAAAAAAAATCTACAGCATGACAAGGCACCCCTTGTGGTACACTAGTGTGCCATGCTGCACTGTTTCAGAACCACTACCCAAGAATGCAAGAACATAATATTAACACCAATTTTATGACAACAATCTCATGTAAATAACAGTTGTGTTTGTAGATATGCAAGTGATTTATTATTTCAAGCTGCTTTAAGGTAATAGTATGCAGTCTAGTTTCTCCTATCCATTTTAGATAACAACTACTACTAAAAGAAGTAAAAGAGAACAAAAATAACATCTACATGGGGAAAAAAGACGAGCAACAGCAACAATTACAATGAAAGAAGCATGGAAAGCTCAAAGTAAATGTAAAATGAATGTAAAAAAGAAAAAAATTTCAAGAACATGCTGAAAGTGAGAAAATTATCTCTTCCTAGTCATTGCTAGGGGAGTGTACAAGTTCTCAAGATTGTGGATTCACTTTTTATGGAGAATCTCATTAAACTTTTAGCGATCAAAGACAAAATCAAATTAGGGAGAAGGGACCACAGGGAATGATAGAAATTTCCAAATTTTTACTGCACGAATAGCTCAGTTTTAAGCAAGTCTTATGGGCATAACAAAATCCCAATGCACCTATATGCCTCTCAGCACGAATTTTAATTAGCACGCAGAACCTAATGTAATACACTAAAATGTGGGCAATGCATTGGGACATTATGAATATATGGCATTGTAGTCATAGACTATTTATGGCATTGAGAATACATATAATGATTAGAATACAATAATAACAACAATAATAATGATAATAATAATAAAATAATGAAATAGACAAAAACCAAAACTGGAAAAAGATACTCATAAAACAGTAATTGTGAAGGTGTTAGTTGCACACGAGAATCCAAAACTAAAATTCCATGAGAAAATCTATCTTGACAGCTTGTGTGTGTGTGTATAGACACATATATATTCATATATATATACATATACACACACACACATATATATATGCATATACAAGTACACATATCTATCTGTCTATCTACCTACCTCGCTATATATATATATTTATACATGTACATAACCACACACACACACGCAGAAACACACATACTTTATATGCATCTGTGTGTGTGTATGTGTGTGCATGTACATATGTTTGGTGAAGTCCAACTCATGATAGTATGGAAAAAAGACATAAAATGATGCATAAACCCCAATTTAATACATACTGATTACTTGCATAATGGTCTTCTTAATCCTTTGATTAAAATTATAACACACACATACTCACATACACATCAGAGAATAGGAGAGAGAGAGAGAAGGGGGAGACGTATTCACAGCAAAAGCAGGTAGTGAAGAGTTAATGTAGATATATATATATATATATAGAGAGAGAGAGAGAGAGAGAGAATGTTATAAGAAACAGTAAAAGTATGCCTTGGAACTGTACATACATAATCATCATCATCATCATCATCATCATCGTTTAACGTCCGCTTTCCATGCTAGCATGGGTTGGACGATTTGACTGAGGACTGGTGAAACTGGATGGCAACACCAGGCTCCAGTCTGATTTGGCAGAGTTTCTACAGCTGGATGCCCTTCCTAACGCCAACCACTCATAAAAATTTAGCTATGAGTCCCAATAATCTATATTACCTTATAGATTAAGGTGGTGAGTTGGCAGAATTGTTAGCAATGCAGGGAAAATCTTTAGCAGCATTTTGTCCATCTTTACATTCTGAATTCAAATGCTGCCGAGGTAGACTTTGCCTTTCATCTTTTTTTGGGTCAATAAAATAAGTGCCAGTTGAACACTGGAGTAGATGCAATCGACTTAACCCTTCCCTAAAATTGCTGGCCTGGTGCTAAAATTTGAAACCAATATTACTATGCAGATTAATTACCTAGACTCCAAAATGATTGGGACGTTTACAATATCAGGTTAGTGGTTTGATTGAGTTACAATTGACTATATTTGTATTTAAGAAAAAAAATCATCTTAAACCAACTTACTGAATACTTCATCATTTTTATCATTAAACTATTCTAAACTGCTCTGTAAAAAATAGAAAGATGACCAGTGTTATACGAAAGTATAAAGCCAAATAACTGAATGTAAAGCCTCTATTTCTCTGTTGTTGTTGTTGGCACTCCGTCGCTTACGACATCGAGGGTTCCAGTTGATCCGATCAACGGAATAGCCTGCTCGTGAAATTAACGTGCAAGTGGCTGAGCACTCCACAGACACGTGTACCCTTAACGTAGTTCTTGGGGATATTCAGCGTGACACAGTGTGACAAGTCCGACCCTTTGAATTACAGGCGCAACAGAAACAGGAAGTAAGAGAAAGTTGTGGTGAAAGAGTACAGCAGGGTTCACCACCATCCCCTGCTGGAGCCTTGTAGAGCTTTAGGTGTTTTCGCTCAATAAACACTCACAACACTCGGTCTGGGAATCGAAACCGTGATCCTATGACCGCGAGTCTGCTGCTCTAACCACTGGGCCATTGCGCCTCCACCTATCTCTCTATATTCAAAAATTTCTTATGGCTACTACCATTTCCTAAAGGTTGAAATATCTGATTTATACCTTGGTGTGAATGTCATCAAGACTGCTGTGTTGCTGTTGTTGTTTAGCACCTGATTAGTTCTGCTTAACCCTTCTGATACAAACCTGCCAAAGATTGGCTTTAGTTCTATTACACAAATTTCCTGTTTTAAAGTGGGCAAAGTTATTTCCAGAAATTCTTCATTATTTTCAAAATTAATTCACACAATGGCAATTAATTTCAATAGGAATATGGTTAAAAAAAATGAGTTAAACAAACCAGTGATAGAATGGTTGAAGCCATTTCAGCCATGGCCATCAGTGGACTACACTACACAATGTGTTCTCTGTTTATGATGTAATTTGAGGTAGATTCAACTGCTGTTTTTAGCAGGTCGAGGAGTCACTTAAAGGAGACTCCTAAGTGGCCCATTTTGTGTTTCATGTGCTCTTCTCTCTGAGTCACTGTCTCTCTATCACCCCCCCGCCTGCTACAGATTGCCAAATTTGAAGTGTTCAAAGCTCAATCCTATATAACTATACATAAAAAAAAAAAAGATTAAATACAATTCAGTTGCTGAAAACTAGGTTTTTGGTTTTTTATGTGATAATACAGAGCAAGAAAGGTGAACTAAGAGTGTGAGAGTGACACTCATCTCAACCAAAGAAAAAAGTATGCCTATATGCAGCCATTAAGCCTTCTAGAAAAAGCAGCAGGATTCCCTCAAATCATATCCTAATGTCTTAAAAATAGTTGCACTCAGTAATGTCCTAGATATAAAAAAAAATGATGGTTACGGCTGGAACTTTTTAGGCCATAGGCTTGTTCAATCAGGACTGACATCAAACTAAACAACATGAAAAATAAAAAGCCCCCCCCCAAAAAAACAACAACATCAACAGCAAAACAAAAATGGACAAAGAAACAAACACACACATGGTTTTCCAGGAGTTTAGCACAATTCCATAGCACAGATGCATTGTATTACTAATCAGCTATGCTTAATTAGTCACGAGTATAATTACTATTTGTCATTTAGCAACATCTTTGATCAGTCACTATTGCAACACTATGCTATACACTGTTTTAATTGTGTTATCAGTTGTTGTTTAGCTCCAGTGAGCTCTGAATGAGCAGATCTATGATCAAAGGCATTTCAGCCAGGACCAACCATCTATCCTGTCTTTTTAAATCTATGTACGGTTATATTAGTTAATTATGTCCTTTCCTACATGATAGCTCCATCTGCTAGAAATAGTAGCCAAATTTGAGGCAGATTTGGCTGCTTTTTCTAGTAACTGGAGCTACCATATAGAGCAGTCACGGACAAATTGTGATCTACAGGATTTTCTAAATGACAAACTTAATGGAAAATTTCCTTGAATTTTTTTTAGTAGTTTAGCCTACCTGATGACAAGCTATGTCTTATGTGGCCTGCTTATCTAAAAACGTTGCCCAAACTTGTGGAAGCACACATCAGCTCAAAGCGCTAAATGGAAAGATACAACATTATTCTTTTTTTATTAGTCTGACATAGAGGAAGGGACTGTACCTGTGGTATGTGGAGACTCTCCAAGACTGCTGAGATCAACCTAAACCATATCTGTCCAGTGCTTCCCTATAGTGGATTCCCAGACATGCATTCCTAACTCTCTAGCCTATCTCAATGGGAAATACCAAAGAGAGATAACCCTGGGCAGATTTAAAGCCATAGCTTTAACTAAAAACAGTCCACATCAGTGACTGAGTTGCACTGCACACGTATATGTATATACAAGGGTGAGTCAGAAAGTAAAGTAATTTTTATTTGCATTATTTTCTGATTCACCTTGATGTTTATGTCACTTATATACATATAGGTTTCATAAAAGCATTTTATTTTCTTGGAAGTAACAAATTAACAAAGTTAATATATTTTAGAAGCAAACACTAAACTAAATCATGTTTCAGACAAAAATCAAAAAATTTCTGTACTATTTGTGCATTTACCATAATACTTATAAATAGCAGAAAAATAGTAAAGAAAAACATTCTAACAACAATTAATAAAACATTGGTGTATGCCTTAGTAGATCTTATTTTTATTTAATTATACAAATTTTTGTGAGAATTCTTGTCTTTCATATCTCTTCTTCCTTGAAACTCAAACAATTAAATTTTATTTTTACACTCAGTATCATTGCTGCTTTCAAACCCTGAACACAGATTCTGTAACTACTTCAAAGAAACAATTGTTTAGTTGGTAGCAAATAAATACAAGAAACCCAGTGACACTTGGATAAATTAATCCTGAGCCTCATGTTGAAAAAATATCTAATAACCTCAAGCTACAAAACAAAAATGGCCTAAGGCATATCTACACAAGTGCATACCTTGATTTTGTTTTCTCATATCATTCAGAAAAACAGATATTTTTCAATGAAATTTCCTACAAATACTTTTCAGATGATGTAGATTCTGGTTATATTAGAATTTGTTATGAAAAACTTTTTAGAGGGAGTGGAAAGGAATTTTGGATTTTTCACATAGGCTGACTTTGTTTACTCATAAGTTTCAGACAGCATATATTACATCAGAATTTCATGTGAAAAAGAAAAAAAAATTGATAGGTATACATACATACATTCTGGCACAATCAGCACTACCTACATCATCTATAGAGCATAGTTAAGATCTGCTTCATCAAATTTTCCCTACTTATTTTTTACATGCACATTCTATAACATTCCAGTTATAAATTCACTTAGCCTATGCTCTCATAGTCAACTTACAACCAATTCATAAAGTGAAATCTAAATGCAGTAATTTTTTTTTTTCTGTTTAATTCAAAATTAAATTTGGTATGGTAGGTAATTATGATTTATTGAACTGATGGAAGACAAATTTGACCTCCTTAAAATTTTAACTTAGAAAATAAATAGTGAACTTCACTAATGTTTCATATTTAGTAAAATGCTTATTCATCATTGCCATTAATACTAATAAATTTTTATTTGCTACAAAAGTAGCAGACATGAGGACATGACAAGGGCAAATTACAGAAATGTTAGATTTTTACAGAACCAATTATGTACTTTTTATATGTGTTGATATTATATATATATATATATATATATATATATATATATACACACACACACACACACACACACATGTATGCATGTACATATGTATGTACATACATGTGTATGTCATAGGCATAGAAAACACCAATATAGAAAAGGAATGAAGTGAGAAATCCTGATAGGGGAACCACCACCAAGGGCCTATCAAAGAACCCACTGATCTAGGATTACCCAGAGGACAAAGGGTAGGATCCTTCTCCCAGCAGTATTCTCTGATCTACAGGTGCATATTAGAAAAGGCCTGTACATGAAGGTCAATCTTGCTACTCTCACCCACCTTTCAGAATATTGATTGGAGAGTAGTATCTTTCTCAAGAAGTTAAGAAGGGCTTAGTTGAAGAGAAAAATGCCTGTCCTTAGTCATTTGTCATAAGAGTTGATGTTTAGTAGGATAGAGTAAACTAATTTAAATGATCTGCAGCCATTGTGGGTTTATGAAAAATATTATTTTATAAAGCATTAAAGATAATAAAGGGTTAACTTGATATTAATAAACTGACAATGAAAGTACTAAACTAGAAACTGTTAAGTATCTGCTCTAGCTCTGTACATATCACATCACATCATATCAACAAGGGTTGTCTGGAAAGTTTGTGCCAATTTTTAAGGGAAAGAAAAAGGTCAATAAATATTTGCCATTACATTTTTAATCAACAAAATATGAACCATTTTGTTGCACAATGCGTTTCTATCTTTCCTTTAACTTGAAAATACCCTCTTCTCAGAATTGAGGAGGTTTCATGGCAAATAAGTCGAAAGGTAAGCTACTATAAATTGGCATGAAATTTCCGGACAACCCAATAGAATAGGTATGTGATATATGATCTTTAAAATAAAAGCATATGGTGAAAATGTACATCACCTATCTGAAAAAAGTTGTACCTGGTTAAAATTTGTTATGTTTTACTCCTTTTAGTTCATCTTGATATTTTGATCCAATTCTAAATATTTCTTTTTAGGTATTTCTTAGCTTCACTTTCCCTTGACCACCACTATCACAACCATATCCAACTTTCCATACTGGCATCCATTGGCTTAAACTTTTGCATATCCATTTCCATATATTTGGGAATAACCGAAGCCTTAAATTGCCAGACCATCATACTTGTTCTCTTATTTGGACTTAATACAACCAGATTATATGTAGCTTATTTCTTTCTACAGTAGAATGTTTTCAATGTACATATGATATTATATGTCCAAAGATATCAAATGAAAATACTGAGTACATATTCATAATCCCTAAGTTGCTTAAACAGAAGTGACATAGAATACAGCCATTATCAGAAAAGGCAAAGCTGTTAATGAGAACGGTAATTTATCCCCCTTTTCCAGAATTCTTGAAACATATTTTGTCAGCAAGTTTCAAATCACCACCTGTTTTACATATACATTAACCCTTTTGTTACTGTATTTATTTTGAGATGCTCTGTGTTTCTCTCAGTTACTTTAGATATAACAAAGAATTTAGTAAAATAACTTAGTGATCATTCAGCTAGTGTTAGGAACATAAATTGTGACTAAGGTTTGGTGGAAGATTTTAATTCAAAACTTATGAAAACAAGACATTTGTACTCAGAGCCAGAGCCTGTTTCAGTTGGGTTAGTAACGAAAGGGTTAAATCCATAATTTATCTATACATTTTGTGCTTCCATGGGCTCTACTATTTTGATAACAATATTGAATGATGCAAGTGATAATGTGTAATTTTCACAGAATATTCAAAAGAAATGTTTATCAAAAATGTAAATCTTATCTTTTAAAGTATTATTAAATTCTATGTAAAACAAAGCAGCAGCAGGAGAGTAAAACAGTAAGATTTTAACACAGTTTAGCACAAGTGAGCAAACAGTTTACATTGTTATTTTACTGCTGGCATTTTGTTCTCAATTCATATGCAATAGCAGCCTGTATTAACGCCCCCATGTGAAATCACAATCCAGCACTGCCACAAGAGATTTATTGTAAGCATCTGGTTTCCAGTAGAATATAGATGATGGTAACAGGTTTTCTGCAGTAGATTAATCAGATTTTTACATATTTCTTAATGACATTTCACTCTGACAACTTATGAATTCAAAAGTAGAAGATCTGGTTTATATAGAAGCACTGGTGCATTTTCTAGTCCAATTTGCCATAGCTGAGTCATTGCAGATAGCAAAATTGCTCTGATGATGAGCTAAACTGCTGCTTTGGCAGCAAAGGGAATTCAAAGATTTCATAAATTTTTACAACTACATACTCCCAACAATCAGCATACAATTCTAGCAATTGATACATCTGTTTATTCATGAATATTCAAGCATCTCTGTATTTTATTTCTATCTTTATTGACTCAAATATCTCAATGTGTCAGATGTATTCAGTAAACCAGTTTTCGTTTCTGCTATGGAAAAAAAAAAAAGAAATCTATGATTATTATGGAGATATCTAAACCAATAAAAATATTTTTTTTCTGCTTTAAATCAGTTCTGTTGGAGATGAGTTGCCAAAGACAAAATATCTAAGGTATCTTAAAAAAAGTATTCCAGTCAAAATCATTATATGATAAATAGTTACATTACATATATATAAGCCTTTTCTCTTAGACACATATTTGCAAACCTCAGTCTTTGCACTGTACAAAAGTTACTGTATGCTAAAAATATGATTTATTCCACCCCCACCTCTTTCTATTTATATAGATATGAATCCGTATGTGTGAGCATAATGTTTTCATTAGTACAAAAATATTTATTAAATATGTAAATATGAAATATAATATATGTACAACAACAGATATCCCATAGTTTAAACTTTCAGATATTTCTTCATTTGCTCATTTAATGTTCATTTTCCCATGACATCATAGCCTGGACAAGGACTTATTTGAGGCAGCGTTTTACAGTTAAGATACACTTCTTGTTTCCAACTCTTGCCTGTTTTTGAAGTAAGGAAATCTTTTTTTTTATTCCAGAAAACTTTGATAGCACAGAATGACCAGTCACATCAACATAATATGTAAAATCACCATCATTTCACTCAAACAGTAACAGACATAGAATATCAACACACACACAAACATGCATGCATGCACGCACACACACACACACACACACACAAGCTTATCAAATTCATTCACAAAGTCATTTGTCAACCCAGGGCTATAGCAGAAAACTCTCAATACACTTCCCTTTGGGCTAAATGAGTCCACATGGATGTGAAGTGAAGTTCTTAACTACATAACCATGGCTGCACCTATTTCTCTCTCTCTCTCTCTCTCTCTCTGATAGATCGCTGACCACAACATTCAAATTTTTTTTCTCCATGTTTTTCTCCTTGTTTTTCTCCTAATTCTTTCTGTTGAAGAGCATAGCTTGAAACATTAAAGACTTTCTCTATTCTTTTGTTGTTTACACCACCTGTCCTCGTCTGTTGTTGTTTTTTTCGTAAATTCTCTCATATATATATATATATATGTATATATATATATATATATATATATATATATATACATACATACACACACACACACAAGTAAGCACATAAACGCAAAACTAGATGGAGAAAATAGTACTTGAAAACCTAAGATAAAGTAATATGTTTTTATTAAAGTTGCAAAACGTTCACAAAGCTGTTACTCAGTTTCACATTGCCGTTCATTGGACAGCTGTGATGAATAGTGTCTGACGAATGGAAACGTGAAACTCTGAGTAAAAAGTTTTGTGAAGATTTTGCAGCTTTAATAAAAGTGTATATATATCAAGTCATTAAGAATGAAATGTCCGGTTTTCTTATGCACCAAGTTTGATAGTTATTAACTCAAATGTTTTATCCTGACAATTCCTTGTTTTACAACATTGAAGAGTTACATCATCACTTTTCAAAATGCAATTCATGGAGTCTGATTATATGAGTTTTCTTTTGTAAATCAATTTTTGTGCACCTATAGATAGATAAAAAATTTGTGTTGTTTATGAATATGAGTTCCGTCATGGAACCAATGCATCCCAGACAACTTGAAACATCAACGAGGTGTTTGGGGAAGATGTGGTAAATGAGTGCACTGTACGTTGGTGATTTAAGAAGTTCCGGTTTGATGACTTTACTCTTGAAAATCAGCCCCGTGGTAGACCTGAGACCAAGGTGGATAATGATGAACTGGAAACTGTACTGGAAGCGGATACATCTCAAACTATGCATGATTTAGCAGCAAGGTTTTATGTTTTGATTCCAACTGTATTGGACCATCTAAAACAAATCGGCAAGGTAAAGAAGCTGGACAAGTAGGTACCACACGAACTGAATAAGCATGAAATGATACATCGTTTTGAAACTTGGTATTTGTTCCTATCATGGCATAAAAGTGAACCATTTTTACATTGTATTGCTACATGTGATGGAAGATGCGTTCTTTTCAACAATAGCAAGCGTTCTGCATGGTGGTTGGATACAGGCAATGTGCCAAAACACAATCCAAAAAGGAATGTTCACCAAAAAAAAGTTAATGGTGTTTGTTTGGTGGTCCAGTGCTGGTGTCATCCACTACAGCTTCATAAAACCTGGTATGTCAATTACAGCAGGTGTATACATCAACCAGTTGGATGAAATGATGAGTGAACTTGCAATTAAACAACCAAGATTGGTCAATAGAGACAGGCCAATATTTTTGCAAGACAATGTTCAACCACATGTTGCACAAAGAACACTACTCAAGTTGCAGGAACTGAACTTGGAAGTACTCTGCCATTCACCATATTCACCAGACCTTGCACCAACTGACTATCACATTTTTCAGGCATTAGATAACTTTTTGCAAGGAAAAAACTTCAAATCTGAAGAAGATGCAAAAACAGCCTTTTGTGATTTCATCACCTCTTGCTCTCTAGAATTCTTTGCTGCCAGCATAAATAAGCTACTGATAAAATGACAAAATTGTGTTGATAATTTAGGCTCATGATTTGATTAGCTGCATTGCTTTTTGTTGAGATAAAGTAAAATAAACTTTCAGTTAAAAATAAAACATTTCATTCTTAACGACCTGATATATATATTGGGTCATCCCATAAATAATGTAGTTTTTTTCAATTGCATGAACTAAAAGTTGGAGGTAGATGGGATAAACTACATGCATCAACTTACTATAAAAGCAGGTAGTAATTGAACTTTGTACTTATTCTTAGTGCAAGTTTTGAAGAATGCAGTTCAATTTTAGCAGTTAAAGGAGCATATTCAGTATATTTTGCTTTATGAGTTCAATAAAGGCAAAAATGCAATGGAAAGTGTGAGGAATATTAATGCAGTATATGGGAATTGGACAATAAGCATAAGCCAGTGTCAACGGTGGTTCCAGAAATTCTAAGCCAGAAACTACAGCCTAGAAGACAAGGATGTCCCGCAAACCCTGGTGGAGCAAAATTCTATTGTAACGGTGGAGGAACTAGCAGAGAAGCTTGGATTTGGTCATTCAATCATTCATAGACACTTGTGTGCCATCAGAAAAGTCAGCAAATTGGGTCAATGGGCTTCTCACAAACTTTCTGAGTCTAATTGCATGCAGTGAGTGAACGTGGCCTTTGTGCCAGTGGCACGTAAAAGCACCCACTACACTCTTGCAGTGGTTGGTGTTAGGAAGGGCATCCAGCTGTAGAAACTCTGCCAAATCAGATTGGAGTCTGGTGTAGCCATCTGGTTTCACCAGTCCTCAGTCAAACCATCCAACCCATGCTAACATGGAAAGCAGACGTTAAACGACGATGATGACATACATATGTATATACATTCATTTATATACATATATATATATATCTACATACATATATATGAATATATATTTATATACATATATATACACATATATGTATATATACATATATAAATGAATATATATTTATATACATATATATACACACATATAT
>NC_068981.1:57186853-57225423 GCF_001194135.2 Octopus bimaculoides | reverse complement strand
ATACATACATATGACGGGCTTCTTTCAGTTTCCGTCTACCAAATCCACTCACAAGGCTTTGGTCAGCCCGAGGCTATAGTAGAAGATACTTGCCCAACGTGCCACGCAGTGGGACTGAGCCCAGAACCATGTGGTTCCTAAGCAAGCTACTTTATTTCATAAATATTTGCCATAAAGGCCATTACAAAGAGGGGACGAACAAGGACAGACAAACATAAAAGGGGTGAAGTAGCTGTATCGATTAAATATTTACAATTTTAAATATACAATAAAAATTTGATTATATTTACAATGATCGATTAAAGCATTGCTCATTACAGATGCAATTTGTAATTGCTTTCCTGAAGGATAGGCATCCGACCACCAGGATAGACACCTTGCTTTTTCTTTCCCTTGTTTTTGGCTTCCACTGGAAGCAAGCTATTTACCACACAGCCACTTCTATGCTTACGTTTTATATATATATATAAATTTTGTATATTTGGAATTCCAGACAAAGTGCATTGTTTTTTTTTTTTAATTATACTTTTGTATCTTTACTGAAATAATTTTGGCCTCTATTGGTTCCTGATAGCACTGGTATAATTCAAAGTTTTTACATTGCAAAACAGATTTCAAGCAGTAATATTTATTACTTCTGTATTGACTACTAAGTCTCATGGTTGAAATTCTTACTTTTATCTGATTAGATATGAGAATCTCAAAGATTACGCCTACCTTTAAAACATTTCTTTTTCCTCTGTAGCTGATGTTCCCACTAGAATTTCATTGTATTTCAAAAGTTCCACAAAAGCTCCCAGTGGACGAGCTTTCTCACATTATTTTGTTGTTCATTATAAGGTTGAAGTTTATTATTTCTTCTTATTTACTTGGAATATCATATATTGCTGCAAGTGTTTTATTACACTCTCCCCTTACCACATATATCATTACTGTGTATGTGTGTGTATGCATGCGCATGCGTGCACACACACTTACACACATAATTTACTAGCTTTTGCTTTTGATGATTTTCTTATTGCCCAACTTCTAATTTGTTCTTGAATTTATTATTTTTATTATTATTGGTGGATTGGCAAAATTATTAAAACAACAACTAAAACATTTTGTTCTGGCTTTTTACATTCTGATTTCAAATCCAACCAAGGTCAATTTTGCCTTTCATCCCTCCATGATCAATGAAATAAAGTAACAGTCAAGTACTGGGGTCAATAGTATTGACTAACTCCTTCCCTTGAATCTGCTGACCTTGTGTTTAAAATAAAAGCAATTGATATTATTATTTTTTAAAAATTTTTTATTATTATTATTACTATTATTATTATTATTATTATTATTATTATTTTTGGTGAGCTGGCAGAATTGTTAGCATGTCAGGAGAAATACTAAGCATTATTTCATCTGTCGTTACGTTCTGAGTTCAAATTCCACCAAGGTCAACTTTGTTTTTCATCCTTTTGGGGTTGATGAAATAAGTACTAGTCAAGTGCTGGGGTCAATGTAATCACCTAGTCCTCTCCCCTAAATTTCAGGCCTTGTGCCTATACCAGAAAGGATTGTTATTATTATTGGTAGGGCTCTTTATATCCTCACTTCAAAGCTCATGAAAGTCTATGAGGTCAATAAAATAAAGCACCATTTAAATAGAAGGATTGACATTAGCTACAACACTTCTTCCACCTCAAAATTACTAGCCTTGTGCCTAAATTAGAAACATTCAAGGCACTGAATTGTCACAATCATTAGAGTGTTGGAAAAAAATGTCTTGTAGTATTTGATCTGGCTGTTGTGCTGAAATTAAAAACAAAATTCCTAGCTGTATGCCTAAATTAGAAACAGTATAATAGTTATTATTCCCTTTATTATTATAATGATGTTCAGTGAGAGTTCCTACTTAAATTTATTTTTGAATGCTGCCTCATACACCGTCCTTGTGGCAAATAAGAGAAATTACAATTATTATTATTAAACCTTGGGAGAGGCATTATGCCGGTAATAAACACATGCACTGGTTCAGTCCTTTATTAATTTATAAACAGTATATAGTTTTTTGTTAAATCAGTGCGTGTGTTTATTACCGGCATAATGCCTCTCCCAAGGTTTAATAGTATTTCTTTCAACACACGTATCCACATCAAGAATCTTGCACACGAAATACACATATGAAACAATTATTATTATTAGGTGGAAAGTAGAATGGTAGAAACAGTGCAACACCAAACTTGCAATATATTGTTTTGTCTTCTGTTTTGTGAGTATTAGTTATACATGCATACATGCACACAAGCATACATACATGTATGTTGATTCCGTTGACATTGTTTGTTTCTCAACATTTGTAGCCTTGTGCCAATATAAGATGTATCCTACAAAAATCAATTTCATGTTTCCTACTTCAGCGGTTGATTTAACAATTTCCACCTCCAAAAATCTTCTCTACATTAGCAAGCACTACTAATTATTTCAATAGGCTTTTTTTTTATGTGTATCTCACTACCCAAGGGTTCCAGCAGTATTTGTCGTTATAGTTCAGATTCCACTGAATTATACTGTAATTAATTGCTACAGAATTATATTGTAAGCTTCCTTCCTCAACCTATTAATCTATACTGGTTAACCATATCAGCAAGTAATAACTCAGCATTTTAATCCAATGTACTTTCATTCTGTAGCATCTTCAGATTATTTGAGTGTCTTCTACTATAGTCTTGAGCAAAGTAATGCTGTATGACTGGAACATGTAGATGTAAGCTTTATGGTAGTCCATTGAATGTATGCATGTACATGTGTGTATATGGTGTGTTTATATGAAATTTTTTTTCTGTTTGTCTGACACTGCGTCAAATATGGTGGTGTTATGTTTGCATGTCCTGTAAACAATGTTCTGTAACATTGCTGCTTTAAACTTATGAAGATCACTAGAATACAATTTTTCCCACTAGAAAAACAGGTTGGGTTTGGTGACAGGAAAGGCATCCAACCAGAAAATATTATAACAGTAAGCTTTTGTCCATGGAAAAAGAAGACATAAAAACAATACTGATGATTTTTTGTATTTCTTAAATATAATTTTCTTATTTTCATGGTATATTTAACATTTGGCAGCACACCATTTTGGAAACACTGACCTTGTCAATATTTTTAATATCTAGCCACTCTGTCAGTTGACTTATATTCCATCTTTCATGTATTGTTACACAACTAACAGATAATACCTGACAATCTTCTCCCCAGTACTCACAGATCTTCCACATTAATTTTCAGATTCACTACCACCTAGTCAACCTTTTTTATTATTTTGCTAATACGTTCTCAACACAGCCACCTCCAACACTAATTAGATACACTAAATAACAGAAATTGTCAACATGTTTAGACATCATTTCATAAGTGTCTCTACTGTTCATCCTTGCTAAACATTTTACTTATGTGAAGTGTCACATATGCCAGAGATACCACTGGATATTTTGTAAACCCATTTCATGTACTGAATATACAGTACTGAGACCCTGCTTACCCCTTTCAGACATACTAACAAAAGCAACTCCCCAAATGGCACTGGGATCTTGAGTTCTTTGATACTAACTAACACTAAATTGCTACCATATTGAACTTCAGACCTTTAAACTCTAGTCTGCCCAGGTTTGAAACTTTTGAGGAAAGTTCCATGATAAACCCTGCAAAGAGAACCAGGTTGCCAATAGATAAATGCCTTAAGAATATCAAGCCTTGAACTCCTCCATTATTACTGTAATTAATTAAGTCAGTGAGCTGGCTGAATCAGTATACCAAGCAAAATGCTTAGCAGCATTTCATCCGTCTTTATGTTCTCAGTTCAAATTTTGCTTAGGTCAACTTTGCCTTTCATCCTTTCAGGGTTGATTTAATGGACTTAACTCCTCCACAAAATTGCTGGCCTTGTGCCAAAATTTGAAATCATTATTATTATAATCAATAGCAGTAGTGTGAGGATAGAGCCCTGATGAGAGCAGTTATCTCCACACTACATTGTTCGCTGTATTTACTGTCAATTTCTAACCTTACAGTACTGAGACCCTGCTTACCCCTTTCAGACATACTAACAGCAAATCCTCCATGTATAGCTTGTAAGTCATTCTTCTACACCTCACAAACTATTTATCTAAATTTGATTTTCTCAGCACCCATCTAACAATTGAGTGTGAGAATCTGTCAAAATAGTTTTCCATATCAACAGATGCAAGTAGAATTGCTTGTTCTTAGTCAAGTACTCCTCTTACCCATCCCTGGAAAAGCACACAATGCTTCAGAACCTGACAGCACATAATGTTTAGGCTGGATGTTCTGCAAAACATTTAGAGAGAAGAATAGAAGTAGTGAAAGAAAAACAAAAATCTGCAAGTAAACTATGAAGTAAAATAATCCAATAAATGTACTTATCCTCATTGAACTATATAGTTTAAACAAAATTGATAACCTTGCATGTAGTATTCTATAGTAACACTTCTGTTGTTAGATCTAAGAAAAAAAAAAAAAAAAAAAAAGATTCATCTTTTTTTAATTTGTTGATCAAGAGAGAAAGGACTATAAATATAACCTGCAGAGAGCCTTCTAGACAAGCAGGCTAGGAAGGTCGGGTGACATTAGTGCAAACAGTAGGAGAGTAGGGTGATATCAGTACAGTTCTTATCAAGCTGCAAGGATTCCCATAGTGAAAAGTAAGTACATGGTGAGCTGAGTCCAAAATCCTAGTTTCATTTCAAAGTTGAAGCCATTTCATTTCATTTGTGTTATGAAAAGGCATGACCATTATATAGCATTTTATTTTACCCTCTTTAAAAAATCTGAAACATTGTGGTAGGCGAAAACAAATCTATATCAAGTTTCAAGTATTGGAAAGTAGTAGTAGTAGTAGTAGTAGTAGTAGTAGTAGTAATAGTAGTAGTAGTAGGTAGGAATACTTGCATTTGTTGTAGTTTAAAATGTGTATTGTTCAATGTTTATAGAAACAAGGTCAGGAAGATTCACAAACTCTATCAGAAATGAGTAAATTTGAAATGACTAATAGTGTTAGCATCAATCTACTTAAAAACAAGCAACAAAAAGACCAAAAAAAAACAACTTTACTTTTAAGAATAGTATTTGTTTTTCAATAATTTTTACCCTTCAATTTCTTTTCTGTATATTAATTTTCTTTTCTTACTCTCTCTTCCAATAAAATCATTAGCTGCTCTTATTCCATGGGGTGAATAATTCTAATTTAGAAAAACAATAATTCAGAAAAATTAAGAGGAAAACGAAACTTGCTTCATGTCAAACCAACAAAGCTCATCTGAAAATCATAAAGAAATAAACTCTAAAATCTATTTCTATGGACAGTCATACATTTCCAATACCCAGATTTGTATATTTTTGTATTAAGCTATACATATCTCTCAATGTTACATTGCCTGTATGTATATCTATGCTAAGTTGCATGAATCCCTCAACGTCAAGTTATATTTACTGGCAGTCATCATATCAATAGAGACCCATAATCAATACATCATTTGATTGAGTAAAAATTAAATAATATTCCCAGAAAACAAAACGGAAAACAACAACAACAACATCAAGCTTTTCTGTTCTTTTGCTTCAGGGCCAAAAAGAGATGGAAAAGCAATGGTCATTTTGTAATTGCTGCAGCAGACAATTTATTTAGGTCTCTGAGCAGATAAAATGTTATATTGTTTGAAGTCATACAATAACCTAATAAATAAGTGAAAAGGTAGGTTAAAGGTTGTAGAAGGATTAAAATGAACCACTGCAGAGTTGTTGTAGCCATTAAAAATAAAATAACAGTTGCACCATTGTAGAGTCGTTGTAGACATTAAATATGAAATAACAATTTGTTTATCTAAAATGTTATTTTTCTGAATTATTAACCGAATTAAGACATCTAGTAATAACAAATGCAAACATGAAATTTTTACGCAACTGCTATGTTCTTCAGAGTTTTGATGTTAAATGATGAAATAAAATTGAGAAAGCTTTAAAAAGATGGTTAACAAATATCTTTCTAAAATAAATCTATGTAATATCTTAAGAAAGTGTATCACTGGGAAATATCTCAAGAAGGCATTTGACCCAGAATGCATTCTGTATATCTCATGAGTATCAAGCCTATCCAGAACAAATTTGAAAATATTAGAAAAATATTCATTAGAAAAGGTGTCAGGAAGCACACAAAGGCAGTTACTGGATTACTTTTTAGTTAAGTAGTTTTATCCTAATCCCTACATCAGAATAAGACAGGCTGCACTTGGAAACTTTGATTTAAAGATACACTAATTAAAATTGCAGTGTGGAATCACTAAAGAGAACTCTATAAAGTTGAAATTTTAGTGTAAAAAACATGCCTGTGTGAAAAATGTTTTCCATTCGTGAGATATGAAATAATAACCCTTCAGTTAGCAGTTTCACAACTCCTGTCAGTAACATTAAATATAAAATTATGTTGTAAATGAAAAATACAGACAATGATCGTCCTCCCCCTACTTTCCTCACTTCTTTGATTAAGCAAATAATTAAACTGACAAATTTCAGAAATTAGATAAATGTATTTCACTGGACCACCATTTGTTAATATTTGAACTCATTTTACTTTGAATGAAAAGTTGTCAGCCATCCATATTAATTTAATTTGATGGTTAGCATAAGGAAGTTTACAATATCTACTACTACTGCCGCTGCTACAACTACTACTACTACTACTACCATTTACACTATTCCACTCAGTAACACTGTCACAACTAACACCACAAAGTTGAATACCAATAAATAAGTATTAACATGGCTGCTGGTGAGATAGGAAGTACAGGTAAACCTCTTCGGTCAATAATCTTGATACTTAAATAACTGAATATTTAAAGAAAAATAAGAAGATAAAAGAAAATTTCGACAAACTGTAAGAAACATAAATGGATTGGGAGGGGAGAAAAGGGAAAAAAGCACAGAATACAGCTTCATCATTCTTGTGTTAAGGTTGGTACAAAATGATTGTGAGGATAAGATATTAGATTATTTGCTGCAGGCAATTTGTAATGTCTCTGGGTAAAACATCCATGCAGCTATGTAACTCAGTTCACTTAGCTGTTGGCAATAGATACCACTAGAACATCAGAAAAGGATATCTGCAATAGACTGGCATCATATCCAAATTCATCTCCCATCTGCATAATGTTACAAAACTTGCAGCTAAGCACTGTTTTTATAACCCCCATGTGGCATGTGGAGACATTTATCATCAGATCATTTATCTGATGCAAAGAATTGGAATTATTTTAAATATATATATATGTATTTATATTTTGACATTGTTTACACTTAGATTATAAACTGTAATTTTCAGTCTCTCTCTATAAAATTTTCAACATGAAACAGTAATTTTACTAGAATAATGTTTATTTATGCAATTTAGATTCAGTATCTTTTGCATTTATTTGAATAAATTTTGATAGTTTTTTTAAAAATATTTTTTTCAAGATTTATTCTAAGTTTAAGTAAGGATGGCCACAGCTCCTTAACCCTTTCGATACCAATCTTGCTACTACCACCAAGATCTGCATCCGCAGTCGCCTCTGTAGTACAAATGTTTTGTTTCCATGAGTTTTGAATTAAAATCTTCCACCAAACTTTAGTCACAGTTTATGTTCCTAACACTAGCTTAATGATAACTAAGTTATTTTAATAAATTCTTTGTTATATTTAAAATTAATTGAAAGACAGACAGAGCATCTCAAAATAAATACGGTAACAAAAGGGTTAAAGGGTAGCATGTGAGAGACTAAAAACTAAAATAATCATCATCAAAGCAAAAATAAACCACTCTACTCAATGCCATTAGTTGTTCTAGAAACTGCCAATGATTTCTTTTGTAGGCACAATATTAATTTGAAACAACCTTTATTGGTAATTATTCTATTGACCTTGTAAGGGGATCAGAGGGAAACCAACCCTGATTAAAATGAAGCACTAAACCTAATGTTCTATTATCTTACCTTTTATATTTCACTAGTTTCAGTCAATGGGCTACAGCATATGAGGATACTGTCTTTGAAAGGTTCAGTTGAACAAACTGGCGCTAGTACTACACTTACTCTACTGGTCTCTTTTGTCAAATCACAAAGTTATGAGGATGGAGACAAACTAATACCAATCACTAAGTGATGGTGGGGTGGGACAAATACAAATACACACATATACAGGGTGTGATGGGTAAATTGTTGCCATTTTATATTTTTGATTTTGTGCATGTGCATTGTTTGTTTTTGATTTTATCAACTACACAGTATAGTAGGGTCAGTTCGGTACTGTTTGTGAGAAAAGCAGCACCATGACGCAATTCACTCAGTCGGAAATTTGGAAACAACATGCTATGCTGCTTGGCATTTGCATCGGAAGCTCCAATACGAACATTTCAGAGTGTTTGGGTGTCGATCTGAGGACAGTTCAGAGGATTCAGAAAGAGTTGGATGAGTTTAATGGTGATTACAAAGGTACAACAGCTCGGAAAACTTACTCTGATTGTTCTGATAAGAAAAGAACTCTTGAATTTGTCGGTGAGATCCAGGCCATGATTGACACATCGCCTAACCATTAAATCACATTTTGGTCTATAATCTTGGATGGAGCTTACCAACCATATTGAGATGCATTCTTAAACTAAACACTGCAACATGCCAACAAATATCGTTTGTTTGTTACAGCATTTGCCAGGTCTGTTTGTCTGTCTCTCTTTGTTTTTCTCTCTCTCTCTCAGTTTACACTCTTCCTATCATGTTTGGGAAGGAAGAACACATTAGACAATGTAGTCCTTGATATACAAAAAGACTTTGTCACCTCTTTGATGCTTTTGATCATAGTTCTACAGAATTAGGACTAAACCAGGGTTAAACAACAACAGCAGCAACAAAACTTTATCACATGTCAATGACTACAACTGTGCCTTCCTACTATTTTTGACAGTCTGAACTGATGAGACTCAGCTCTCAGTCAAATATAACAAATAACTGTGTACCAATGTTGAATTATGATGATGATGAGATTCAGTATTAGGTTCTTCCTAGGTCTACTCGCTGTTATGAAGGGAATCCCAGCTGGTTTTCTTTTCTCATGCAAATATGTGAAAAATCAATAACATAAAGTGAAACATCTGAGCAGAAAGATGTCAGATTACTGGTTGTTGGGTCATAGGTTTGTATCCCACTGATGAAGCAGTACTTTGTGCTTGGTATAACCGTTATTGACCATCATCGTGATAACGATTATTATTAATATTGATGAAATTTTAAAAACACAATGACATTTATTTTTAGGTAGTTATAAAGAGCAAAATAATTTCAAAAGTAGCAAGTATGTTAAAAGCAGCCATTTGTTTTAAGTAAAGGAAAAACGATGTATAAAAGAGGAAAAGAAACTGAAAATGATTCATAAACTAATGAAATTATATAGAAAATATGCTTTCTTCTATACCAAAGAAAATTAAACATTTCATATATGTATGTGTGTGTTCTGAATTGAAGCAATATATTTTTTAAGAAGTTTACACCTCGAGGGATTTTAGATTTGCAGGAAATACAAATCCCCAGTTAAAATAAGAAAATATAAAAGAAAAAAATTAATAACAAAGGTGGAAAAAAGAAATGCAACAGTTAAATGAATTAAATTTATTATATCCAACTTTATGATATTGTAAGAACTATAAAAAATGAAAAATAGAATATGAAGTTGAAACAGCAGAATAGTTCTGCAATATATTTGGCAAAGAACTAATGGTATAGTTCTGTATAAGACAGCAGGCATTCATACTCACTGGGGAGATAATCATGCTGTTTTATTGGCAAGAACAAGTGAAGATGATAGCTGCAAAACTCAATGTGCAAATAAATAAGTCAAGTTTTTAGCTAGTTTACAGAAACCAATGTTATCTGAATATATTCCAGTATTAATGTACAACAGGCCAGACGTAATGCAACAACCTTGATATAAGCAGTTATAAAAACAAAAATAATAACAACAAAGGTGAAATATACACATAATTGAAAAGTTTCAAAAAACAATTATTTGTACTTATAAAATGTAGCCATTGGCCCCATTCACTTATTCCAGCTCTTTTATTAACTCTGTGTGTGTGTGTGTGTGTGTGTGTGTGTGTGTGTATGAATCATCATAAATATCTATCTATCTATCCATCCATATGGCCATGTATGTGTATATATAATGTATTTATACACGAGCATATATCTAATATAGAAGAGAAAATAGCTGTGTAATTTGAACACCACATCTGCTGTTTACTATATACCTGTGTTAACCACTACATATGTGTTGTGTGTGTGTATACATATACATGACCATTGAAACAGATGAATTCTTTGAGAGCCTTTTACTCCAAACACATCTATTCTGCGCAACATGTATACCAAGTGACAAAAGTGATGTAAGCATTACAACTCAATGCATTTGCTCTACCTAAATATTGAGTGCTTTTTAGCATTCTTTTTAGTTTCAATGTCTTTGTAACCTCACTTAAGACCATATATACAATATACTAATCGTATACTGCTTCTATGTCAGGTACTTTCAGTGGATCAACAAAACAGCAGACTCTCTTGCATTTGATAAAAAGTATATGTGTTCTATCAAACAAGATCAATATAAAATGGCTAAGTTCTCTACCTTCTGAGTTTTAATTCTGCCAAGGCTAGCCTTGCCTTTCATCCTTTTGGAATTGATAAAATAAATACCAGTTGAGCACTGGGGCTGATTTAATCAATTTGTCCCCTCCCCCAAAACTGCTGGTTGTGTGCTAAAATTTGAGACCAATATATAATGGCCAAGTGGTAGATGTCATCAAAAGAATATGCTGGAAGACGTATTTTACAAGAACAATCAGGTAATCTTACTATTTAATGTATTAAAAGTTGGTGCTGTCCACCAGATTAAAGTACTTGAGTACTTTAAAGCAAATAGTACCTTTGAAACAGATATCTGGAAATGAATACCAATACCAAAGTAAAATTTTGAAAGTATAGCAATGCTTTTCAATGTAACTTAAAAAAATAAAATGTAACTAATAGTGATGACACTAAATCATGATATTCAAATGTTGTATTTAGTTATGAATACACACGCACAAGGAAAAGAGCAAGACAAACTTAGAAAAAGCAATACAATATGGAAAATGTAACAGTTAGTGCAAACCCTGAAAGTAGCTCAGAAATCTGTTAAAGGGTTTATGTTACATACAAATATACTCTACCAGTTTTTCATCTAAAGATGGCGAGTTAGAGTCATTTCAATATCAAATAGAATGCCTTGTGGCTCTCTATAAACTGAGTTCAACTTTGCCTTTCATTATCTCAGGGTCAATAAATAAAATATCAGTCCAGTACTGGAGTTGGTTATTCTCACTCCTTTTCCCCCCTTTTTTTTCTGTCTGGAAGATATCAACTATGTTTAAATTTGAACAGGGATGGTGTCTGCCAAGCTTAAATGCCTAAAACATACTGTATGTCACAATTACACTCCTATGACTCCATCAAGAGTTGAGGGCTCAATAAAGGAAGGATATATACATTATCAATTTGTTTAATATCCAACTACTTTGCAATCTTCATCACCATACTCTGATGCTCCTCTAAATGTATAGATTCACAGGAGAGTCAGAAAGAGACATTTAAGATTGCAAAGCAGTTAGTAAAAGAGAGATGTGACGGTAATGTAATAGGGATGAGCTACTCGAAAGATGAAGTGGAACAAATTGTCATGGATTCTGATGGAATTAAAGGAAGATGGAAGAAATATATGGTGAGGTTGTTCAATGTGGAGAATGGATCTGATGGTTACATAGAAAGCAATTTAATTCTAGGACCAGCAGAGGAAATAACCGGGAAAGAAGTTAAGAAAGCACTGAGAATTAAGAGTGGAAAAGGAAGGCTGACAGGAGTCACAGGAGATATTTTAAAGCAAAAAATTGGGATATGAAGCAAATGACAGGTCTGTAGGTTGATGGAGAAAGAAGACCATATTCCAGCAGATAGGAAGTTGAGTACTCTCATAGAATAACTAAGTCATTGAAGTGTAGAATAATGAAGCTATTGGAAAAAGTGGTAGAGAAGGGGATAAAGAAGAGGGTGAAGATTGATGAAGTGCAGTTTGGATTTATGACAGGAAGAAGAATGACTGATATAATTTTTATTTTAGAAGTGCAGGGACAAAGAGAGAGAAGTTGTTTGGGGGTTTGCCAATGCAAAGAAGGCTTTCAACTGGATTCCACATTTGATGACATGGATATTAACAGAGTTAAGAGTGGTGGAAATGGTTGTTTAGAATAGTGATGTCAATATATGACAACATACATAGTTGTAAAGATGAAGGACAGGAACAGTGATGAGTTTGCAGTGAAGGTTGAAAGCATCAGAGATAAATGTTAAGCTCCCTTATCTGTAGTTGTGATGGAGGTGCTAGCTGAACTCATTAAAGAGAGTTTATCATGGAAGTTGATGTACACAGTCAATTTGGTGCTAATTGCAAGAGAGCACAGACAGACTGAAAGAGAAGATGAATAGGTAGAAGGAATGTATAGCAACAAAAGATATGAAGGCATAAATTGAAAAGATGAAGATGATGGAAAGTGAGAAAATATATGATGGGGTGGAATGAACTGAGAAGTGGCTGTATGCAATGCACAGGTAAAATGCTGGAACAAACTCCATATGCACAATATGCACTGGGTGAGTTCTTTGAAAATATAGTTGTTATTAACAAATGTGGAAGCTACATTCAACTCAATGGTATGTATGGAGGGAGATGCAGATGGAGGAAATGTTAAGTTGGATGTTGTAAATGACATGAAGATGGGAGGTGTGAAAACATTTTGTTACCTAGGAGACATGATGAATAGAAGAGATGGATCAGACTCAGTGACAATTGCTAGAGTGAGATGCACATAGAAGTTCTGGGAACTGAATGACATACTAATGAGGAAGAGAATGTCACTGAAATTGAAGGAAAAGGTGTATGCTGCATGTGTGAGAAGTGAGAGAATATATGAGACATAGATAATAAACATGGAATAGCAGAGAAGGCTGGAAGGAAATGAGAATGGTAGTATGGTGGATGAACAGAGTGACCCTAAGAGAGAAAGATGGGAATAGAGCCAGCGATGTATGTTGTGGAAAGAAATGGGATGAGATGACTGGGTCACATGCTGAGGAAGGATGAATGTGACTGGGTGAGAGGAGTGATGAAAACAGATGTGATAGGAAGTAGAGGAAGACTGAAAAAGACAGGGCAGAAGGTGATGGAAGAGGAAATGAGAGCAAGGGAGTTGAGAGGGGGCATGTAGACAATAGGAGAAAATGGGGAAGACAAAGGTCTTACTAGGCTAACCTCTGCTTTATTAGGAAAGCTGTTTGTTGTTGTAGTGTGTATGTGTGCGCAGAGGGGGATAAAATACAAATACATAGCTTAAAAAAAAAAGAAAAAAACTTTCACCATTTTCATAAAATCTCTTCAATTTCTAGTTATTCATCACATGAGTACAAAACAAGTACATACTATAATGCTGTCCAAGATCAACTGTGATTATAATTTTACCCATTATTCTAAAGTTCAGACTATTAACATTGAGGTTTACAAATACCAAACTATAACATTTTATGTAAAGCTATTTTGCAACAGTGTATGAGATGTTATTAATCTCTGTGTTCCATTCAATTTACTAATGTGTAAACGTTTACATCTTAAAATATCATCATACCTGGAGAAACGTTCATTTTTTACAAAGTGAAAGAATCTCACTTTTTTGTAAAAATATACAACATTGATTTGTTTCAAGTCACAAAAAAAAAAAAAAAAAAAAAAATACTGCTCTATCTTCTTGCTTTGGTCCATGAGATTGACAACCACTGAATTTAAACTATGAAGAATAACACAACTTTTGCCATAGGTAAAGGATAGCAAACTGTATTCAAATACTCCAAGAATAATTATCAGGTAGAGTCAAGTGCTTAAGAAGTTTATTTTGCAATTAATTTAACTGTTTATTTTCAACCAAAATTTGTGGCCTTGTGCTTATGTTAGAGATTATTACTTGGATTATATATTTAGCAGAAACAAAATAAAATAAAATATTAACAAAGATTACATATATATATCCTCAAAATGTTTGTCTCCATAAGTTTATGTTTTGTATTCTTTTGTGTGGCATGACACAGACATGGCTATGGAATAAGTTGTTTCAGAATCATATGGTTGCCATCTGATCCCACTATCTAACATCTTAGACATGTTTCTTCTATTGTAATCTGAGCTTAACCCAAGCCTTCTGAGTAAAATTAAATAGACAGAAGCATGTTGATTAGACTGGATCCATTTTGAGGTGGTAAACTTAATCTGTTAATTTATCAGCATCTCCAAACTTTTGGTTGCCTTTAGTGAAGTGCACTCTGCTGAAAGCATTTGGACCAGATCTCCATTTTAAGGATAAGGCATGAATCATATTTTTTCTCCCTTTATTCCTATGGTCTTAAACGCCATGTATCAGCCTCAGAGGCCATTCTCTTCAAACTAAGTCATATAAAAGCTTCTAAAAAACTCACATGATAGTTCTTATTAATATATCAACTATTTGACATATCATTTTTTGCCAAAAGAGAATCACCATGCTTATGCAAAGCAACAAGTTTTGCTATATAATTATAATAACTAATTGATTGAATTAATTATCAGAGTTGATATTGTAATAAATAAGCATAACATTTCATTTATGAAAATCAAAATATAATAAATTAAAAAAATTTTCTTCACTAAATTATATTAGTATATCTTGTATTTTTGTTCACAACATCATTTTATTATAAGATAGTGATGCTTTTGGTATTCTCCATGTAAATCATCTTTCATTATGGTCTTCTGCATAGTTATTTTACTGTATATGTACTCTGGTTTCATGCATGTCATTTATGGAACTGAGTTAATAAGAATCTATGCTTTGGTTAATATTGATTCTGTATAGTTTGTTCAAATAAACAAAAAAAAAAAAAAACCCAAACAAACAAGACCACAAACAATGAAAAATAATATTAGCTAACCTGAACTTCCAAGCAATTCAGAGTTCTGTGTTTCCTCATCATCAATTTCCTCTCCATAAGGGTTTCCTAAAAGCAGAAGCAGAAAATGTTTTACTAAGGAAAGTATATTGAAGATAATCATTCTTCAAGAACTTCAGAAATTTAATCAATTCATAGTTTTGAATATATTATTCACGCACAAATGTAAACTGTATATTTTAAGTTGCATAAATTTCTTAGCAAGGAAAGTTTATGACTGATTTTACTTCTTGTTAGTATTTCACATCATACTTCTAATGTTGAGTAAAATACACATATCACAACTTCCCATTTGTACTCAACTGTTTGGTTAAGTTTGTAGCGAAACTCTTTTAAGATGTCATCTGTATAAAAAGCAGTTGTTTTTTGATGAAAAGATGTTTGATATGTTAGTATTTTAATTTTTTCTTTTTAGTTCTGTCATTTTCATGTCTATAATCATATATTAGGTAGTTAATGAGAACACATATATTAGGTAGTTAATGAGAACAATTTTATACTAAACTCATTGAATCAATAATCTATCAAGAGTTACATATCACTAACAGACAACAAACAAATTAGATGACTGGAGTGAAATGTCAGCACTAAATGGAAATGGAATTATCATCATTTGACCAAATTGGCAATGTTGAGATATTCAATTAAAAGAGTAATTTGTTGCACTTTATTACACTACAGATAAATACTGGAACAATTCAATTATTATTTTATCCTTAATTATTTCTTCAGGCTTACTTGCCACCTGAATTCATCTAAGTTGGGATCTTCGATAATACAGATATGTTTAAATAGAATAGTATTTAAAAAGAAGAAAATATTATTGTGAAAATGAAATATCAAAAAAAGAAAATGAAGTAATAAATACAAAGACAAATGTGTAGCAGGTAAAAAAATTGGAATGAATGAATGAATGAATGATGTAAGTTGACAGTAAGAAAAGAAACTTTAAAAAATTTACAATGAGAAAGAGAAAATGGACTCCTATACAGCACTTTTGTTTACAAATGTAAAATATAACATGCTGCATTAAAACAACAGCAGAGAGACAACTAAGAAAAAATAATTGCAGATAAAAAAAACAGAATAACAATGTAAAGACTTTTCTGTAAATGTCAAGAAGTGCTGCTGACATCTCATAAGGTTTTTGGTTTAAATTAGATAAGTTAACTTAAGAGAAAAAAATCAGAGAAGAGTACTTTTTCTTGTGAGTAAACCTGTTTAAAAAACAAACTAAACCTTTCACACATCTTAGATAAATGTCAAAGCTATCATATTGATGTCTTATTTAGGAAAATAAAATAAAAGTATGAGCAAACCAAAACAGAGGAAGAAAAGTATTTTAAAAAATTTACTCTTAAAAAAAAAAACTGTCAAGAAATTAAGAGAAAAAAAAATGACTAAAGATGTCAGTTTGTAGTTTTAAGATTTGTTTTTCAAATTATAAAACAAATTTTTTAAAAAAGAAAATCCTAATGTTAATGTGTGTGTATCTTTGATTCACTATAAATTTTTAGGCTGTACATACAATTTTATAAAAGTTCTCCCCATACCTCTTATTCAAATTAGTTTTTATCACACACACACACACACACACACAAAGAGAGAATCAAAAGCCAAGAGCAAATATGACAAAGATTTGTGACAGTGGCCTTTGCAAAAGCAACAGAACCAGGAAGATAGATGTGCTCTCTCAGTAGGATGGGGGTAAGGTGTAGTTCAATATCTAGTCTTTGAATATATTTTCCTGATATTGTGTGTGTGTGTATATATATATATATATCAAAATGTGGTTTTCAGGAGAATATTCAATGCACAAATACTTCCCATAAACATGTAGTGTTGATGCTGAATGATATATGTATATTTCTTTGTCATGTTTGAGAGAGATTAGAACTAACATTAAGTATTGAAACTAAATAATTGTATTGTATTCAAGTTATTTTGGCAGTTTAAACATACAGGCATTACCATCACCATCGTCATAATTTTAATATTTTCAATTTATGCTGGCCTATGTTCAGTGATTGTGTATGACAGTACATTGCTAACTCTTACAGATGATACTTTACTCATTTCTCCACAGATTTTTCTTCTCCAAAGCTCATACTTCATTTCTCTTCACATATGCTGTACCACTTTCCTCACATATACTTTATTCAACCTGATTTTCTTGGTAGCGAGAAAAATTTATTGTCAACTGAAGTAACTGTTCTCTCAAATGTTTTCCTTTTCATTAATTTTCACTACAACTACATCTAGCACTAACTAAATCATACAGGTAACAGAAGTTATCTTTTACTTCCAGCAAGCAGCCTCAGCAGTTCATGTGCTTGATTTTATGGGAGTTTACTACTCAAGTACATCTGATAGAAATAGGAGCAACTTAAGAATTAAGGAAGCCTTGCTCATACATAGACTTAATCCACAAATAAATAATAAATTAGAACTCAGTACACAGTACTTGACATAAAAAACACACCCAGAGGCACACAAACTAAATATCTCATACAAAAGAGAAAACTGATTTCACAAAATACTATATTAGCAATTGATGTCATTCATGTGGAAAGCAAAATAACCATCAAATATGCTTGAAAATGACCAAAGAAAAAATCAAAATCAAAATTTTATCCCAAAGAGAGGAAATTGGAACATTATCCAATTAAAGTTCCTTAAACTCTGATGAAGGGACTGTTAAGTCCTGAAATATTGGACATATAAAAGAACAACAGCAATAACAATAAAAAAAAAAAGTCAAAACAAAGATTACCAGGTAACTTTTAATTTTCGTTACCTCATCTTACAGTCCATTTTGCATTGTTTAATCTTCTATCTCTTTCAATGTTACATATCAATGCTTCAAGCAAACTATAACATTTTAAATCATAAAATATTTACAAGTGCTCAAAGAAATATTTACAAGTGTTCAGAAAACAAGCACTAAATTTCAGTCTTTGTATCTGACTTGGTTTTACTTATTATATACCAAAATCCTTGTTGCTTGCAGTTTTGGACAGCTAATATATTTTAATACAGCTGGATGGTCAATTGAAGTAAGTTTCAACATAAAATATAATGTAATTTCCTTAGTCACCACGATTTCTAAAGGTAGAAATTAGCCAAAGGGAAATGTATGTCACTATATAAATATTCGCACAGTTTTTATTTTTTTTTAACTAAAGATCATTTGGATATTTTTGGATAATTGCATATAAAGTATGCATTGATGAAGTAAACATTACTGATGCCATATACTTAATGTACATGTGTTATTTAAACACCTGGAACTATGGTTTATCATTTGAGAAAAGTCCCTTTAAAAAACACAATATATTTCAGAGTTTCTGGGGGCAATTTTGTTTCATCTAGCTCTGAAGTATATTGCTCTTTTTAACACTATATGCCTTTAAATGGATTTTTCCCAGATGATAAACTGCAGCTCTTGGTGTTTAAACAAAACACATGGATGTTAAGTATGTGGTGTTGGTAATATTTATATTATAAAGATGCCTCTATTGTATTATCTGATATTTTAATCTGAGCTGACATAGAGGTTTGTGTGAAATATATTAACAATGTAAACCATAAAAATTGAAACCCAGGACAACTAACAGGACAACTTATAAGCCACAATAAGTTCTGTGTAAATATGTGCACGCATGTGTGTGTCTGTGCACACAAGCATGAGTACATGATAATTTAATTCAAAGGATAGTGGCTGACATTGATATGTTCCTTAGACACTGATAAGTAACAAACGATGGGATATAGATTAACAGTATTGCTTTTCATAAATAGCGAAAGCTGTTAATTTCAAGCAAAAGTATTGGCTTGACAAGCACCCTAACTGATATACAAACTTTAGAAAAATATTTTTTTAAAGATTGGAAAGATACAGTACCCATTATGTTTGGTTGAGAGCATCAATTAGTATATGGGTGACAAAGCTATGTTAACAGCACAGTCCTTCATACTTGCAAAGCCTTAGAAAATGTAATCAGCAATCCAAATAAAGTCCCAGGCAAGTGAAGAAAAGGTGATGACTACTTCTTTATGCTTAAGCATACATATATTTATAATCATTTAATGGAAAATGATTGTAACATACATGAGGAGAATAGATGCTCTTTGATCTGTGATACATAAATCTTATCTGATATAACCTTATGAGGTATGGCTATCATAATAAAAATGACATACTTGGGACATTACAAAGATCACCTCAATCAGACTATGAAGAAAACCAACATCAACACCAAAATATGAGAAGAACAAGTAGCGGATTGTATATGTTCTGGTGCTACAGCATTCTTTGAACAATAAAATCATAGAAACGAAGAAAACAAACTGCAAAGATGGAAAGTTGGTCACGCCCAACCATCTCTACCAGCATATGTGGAATACATGCTTCATGCAAGGACAGGTTTTCAGAGTCATCAGAGATACCAGCACAACAAATGAGAATGGAAAAGAAATGATATAACTCCCAAAAAAAAAAAAAAAAAAAAAGCAAAAAACCTAGCCGATAATGTGAAGGAGGGAGAGGGTATTTCTTTCAGTTTCCACCCACCAAATCCACTCACAGGGCTTTGGTTGGCCTGGGGCTATAGCAGAAGACTAATAGAAGACTGCCCAAGGTACTGCACAGTGGAATTGAACCCAAGACCACATGGTTGGACAGTAAGGCTTCTTACCAACACAGCCACACCTGCACCTCCATACACACACACACACACACACACACACACACACACACAACAACAACAACAACAACAACAATCCTTGGATGGAATTTATAAACATTTAATGCACTGCTACACACATTTCCACAAATCACGTGTCTCTTAAGAGATGTGATTTGTGGAAATATGCATGGCAATGCATTAAATGTTTATAAATTCCATCCAAAGATTATTGTTATTATTATTATATTTATCCTACATTATATCGGTACAGCTCGATGCATCCCCAAAATACTGGTTCACCAGTCAGCATCATTAGACTGAGGGCTGACATTATAGAACAGGAGCTTTATTTGCATCCAAAATGCTTCCCATAAACAAATTTAATCTATCTATATATATCTATATCTATATATATATATATATATATATATATATATATATATATATGAGACCATAGCACTTAAATCTTGTAGTTTTCATGTCATGAAATTTTCATTGAAGATTTAATTTATCAACCCACTGATAATTTATTAAATTTTTGTTTGGTTTACTCAAAGTATCTAGTATTGTTTGGTAGAAAGAAAAAAAAATTAAGAATAAAATGTGGCAGCTGTCATATCAGGATTTCTGTTCCTAGTGGTTAAATGAAATTATAAATATTATTAATGCCAACAAGAATTGTGTTCAGATTCATCATAGGGAATTAAATCTGTTTAGCTTTATCATAACAGAAGAGTTGATCTTTTATACTAGTTTACATATTTCTTGAATTGGATGGATCTACAGTAGGAAGTTCTATCCAAAATCTATTCTTTTAAATGAGAAATGTGGTATCTAACAAATTTCTAATTAACTCTTTAACTGTGAATTTAGATTTCATGATTATTCTAGTTACGATGTTAAATATCTACCAAAACAATACAATTGGTATTTTTTGTAGGTCACATTGCCTCAACAAACTTCACATATGTCAACAAAATAATAGTTTCATGTTGTTGTCGTTGGCACTACGTCGCTTACGATGTCGAGGGTTCCAGTTGATCTGATCAACAGAACAGCCTGCTCATGAAATTAACATGCAAGTGGCTGAGCACTCCACAGACATGTGTACCCTTAACGTAGTTCTCAGGGATATTCAGCGTGACACAGTGAGACAAGGCTGACCCTTTGAATTACAGGCACAACAGAAACTGGAAGTAAGAGTGAGAGAAAATTGTGGTGGAAGAGTACAGCAGGGTTCGCTACCATCCCCTGCCGGAGCCTTGTAGAGCTTTAGGTGTTTTCGCTCAATAAACACTCACAACACTCGGTCTGGGAATCGAAACCGCGATCCTATGACCGCGAGTCCGCTGCCCTAACCACTGGGCCATTGCGCCTCCACTAATAGTTTCAAACACATGACATTCCTCAACAAAAGAGAGATTGGTATATAAAGCTGCTTTCTGCAGTTGAGAGTAATGAAAATTTGAGTAGCTGTATCTGATTTCTGCAGTAAAAAGTTAGTTTGTTTTGTTGAGAACGATACTTCAGTCACTGGGATGTAGTTAGCCTGAGGCATGGCCTTCAAGGGTTTTAGTCAATCATATTGACACCAATACTTACTTTATTGATTTCTATTTATTGAATTGCTTTTGACATAAAGGAACTCAACTTTCCACATCAGTCTACATCAATCAGAATACACACACATGCACACACACACACACATGCAGGCATGATCAAATGATCAAGAATTTTATTCTATAACCATAACAAAAATCAGGTTCAGTCCCAATGTATCACATGTTGGGCAAAAGTCTTGTGAATAATATTAGATAGATGGCAACTGTGTGGAAGCTCATCAGATGGACCATACCTTTAATTCAAATGTCCAGCCATATGGTACCTGCCATGCTGATTTTAACAGAAAATTACATATTAGGAGCACATATGCCTGTGGGAATACTCAGCCACTTTGCATGCTAATTCAACGACTACATCATTCAGTTGAAAAACCAAACATTTGTCACACTTGTATGTTATTCTTGATGAAAAAGTTCCTTTTACACACACACACACAGATGACAGGCTGCCATAGTTTCTGTCAACCAAATTCCACTGACAAGGCATTGATTAACTTGAGGCTACAGCAGAACCATGTCGTGAAGCAAACTTCTTAACTACACTGCTATATCTGTGCCTATTTCTTTATAAGTTTTTCCTCAAGTAATATATCGCAATCTGTGTCACCCTTACTTAATTTTATTTTAAAATTTGGAGACAGATATTCTCATTTTACCATTGTTACAACAATGACTAGTATCATATATCTAACAATCATATGATACCAGCAGCAGCAGTTCCGCAATCAATAAACCTTGCACTAATGGAACTTTGCAGTCTGTGGGTGTGTATACGCATGTTTGTGTCCAGCTCCTTATAGTTTTTGATGGAAACAAAATATGCACGTGACAGCAGGGAAAGAAGAGAGAGACGGAGAGAGAGAGAGAGAGAGAGAGTGTATATAATCTAAAATATCGTTCAGTAGGAGAGGGAGGTAGGAAAAGAATGAAGCATGTATAATTAATTCAATAAATAAATAAACCTGAGTATAAGAATTCAATTTTAGAAAGAAGTGTGGGCATATTATTATAACTAAAATAAACATTTCACAATTAAACATACTAGAGGAAAAGTCTTTATTTGAAAATTAATCTTTATTCTTGAGTTTAATGGATTTGTTAAGAAAATAATTGATAAGAAAAAATATCAGAATAGAGTTTCCATGTCAACAAATTTTCTACATTAGTTGAAAATATTTCTAATTCTATTTTGCTCTCTGGCAAGTGGCAAAGTAGTTCACATAGTATGTTGTATTAGGCGCCACTGGCCAAATAACTAACAGAACTTCGAAAAGTGAATGGAGTCCCATGGAGTTGAACATCTGTGACTGCTTGACAAATAACCCACTGGCAGATTCTAGCTTTCACCAAAATGCAGATTCAATTTTCACCAAAGACAGCAGGGGAGCTTCATTTTACTTTCAAACGAATGCATAGAACTTGATGTCCTTCCCGGTAATGTCAGCAGGTACTGCAAAACATATGCTACCTTGTGATTGCATGTGTATGCATGTATAGTTGTATGAATATGTGCACATACTAACACACACACACACATATGTATGCGTACATTTATTGATATATACTTACATATATATACACGCATACATATATATGTACATATACATACATACATACATATACATGGTGTGTATGTGCATGTGTGTGTGTATATATACAGACACACACACACACATATATATCTACACACACACATATACATGCATATATACGTGTGTATAAATACATACATACATATACTTACATACACACATGCATATATATACGTGTGCGCATTCACACATACATGTATATATAAACATGTCTCTCTCTTTCTGTCTGTCTGTCTCTGTCTGTCTCTCTCTCTCTCTCTCTCTCTCTCTCTATATATATATATATATACATCATCATTCATTTTTCCATGCTTGCATGAGTTGAAAGGAGTTTATTGAGGCAGATATTTTTTTATGGTCAGATATCCTTCTTATTACCAACCCTCACCTGTTCCCAAGCAAACTAATATGTCTCCCTGGCCAGATATGTTCTTGCAGAATATTTTAAATGAATCGCACTGCTTGCATGACGGTGATAATCATTTATAACTATGACCTCATGCCAAGACAAGGTGACATAAACACACCACACACATGCATACATTTATATGATGGGCTTCTTTCAGTTTCCATTAATCAAATCCATTCAGAAGGCTTTGGTTGCCCCAAGGCTATATTAGATGACACTTGTCTAAAGTGCCATGCTGAGGGACTGAATCCAAAACTATATGGTTGGGAAGTAAACTTTTTGAACACATAGCCATGCCTACACACACACACACATGTGCACAAAAATATATAAATCCTGATATTAACTTAAGTGCTTAATGTTAGAATTTTGTGAAAGCCATTTGAATAACAAATATAATAAAAACTTTGAGCACAGACCACTAAGCCACATTATTATTATTAGGTGGTTAGCTGGCAGAATCGTTAGCACACTGGGTAGCTTAATGGCATTTTGTCCATCTCTATGTTCTGAGTTCAAATTCCACTGAGGTCCACTTTGCCTTTCATCCTTTCAGGGTCGATAAAATAAGTACCAGTGGAGTACTGAGGTTGAAGAAATCGACTCCCCATCCCACAAAATTTCGGGTCTTGTACCTATAGTAGAAAGGATTATTATTATTATCCTTATTAATATTATTATTAAGATGTTGAGCTGACTGAATCATTACAGCACCAGGCAAAATGCTTAACAGTATTTCATCTGTTTTTATGTTCCAAGTTCAAATTCCACAAGGTTGACTTTGCCTTTCATCCTTTTTTGGAGGGGTCAATAAAATAAATACCAGTTGAGTACTGGGGTTGATGTAATTGACTAGCATCCTCCACTGAACTTGCTAGCCTTGTTCCAAAATTTATTATTATTATTATTATTATTATTCAGTAGTTTTATTTTTATAACGTGCTTTCACTCACTACCGAGTGCAGCTCTGTGTGCCTTGGGTATGTGCTGTGGTTTGCTGTGATGCTTTTATAGTTACTGTATATTATTATTATTATTATTATTATTATTATTATTTTTGTGACAGTAAATCAAAGTGACTCCACTACTTGACTAGTATTTTATTTTATCAAACCTAAAAGGCTGGAAGGGCAAGTTCACCTTGTTCAGAATGAAAAGAATGCCACTAAATACTACAAAGTACTTTACTTTTTTCTACTGTACACATTCTGCCAGGTATGCCACATCAGTTAGTTTTGAAAAGCACTGATTTAAATGCCTGTAACAAGAACTGAACGTATGGTTTTGAGCAGTAGTTCAGTATTCAATATTTAAAATAATCAAACTTCAGCAAACTTTTGCAGGCCATTTGCAGTCTGTCTTAGCCTTATTCTAGTTAAAACGTTTTTTTTTTTTTTTAGTATGATGTTCATAATCCTGCCAAGGTTAACTTCACTTTTCATTAAAAGTACCATTAATATACAAGTATTGAATATACTCAGGGGCTTCCTTCCCTAAAATTTACAGCCTAATGCTTCTGTTAGAAATTATAATTCAAAATGGAGAAGTTATTATAATAATAATAATAATAATAATAATAATAATAATAATAATAATCTAATACAAAACAGACTTATTCAAAATCTATTCAGAACTATTTTAGTCTAATTGATTTAAAAAAAAGATAAAATTTTATCCAGAGACACTAGTTTTTCAAAATATCACAGTCATTTAACAACAGTATTAGATAGCACACTTAGTAAACTATCGCACTAGTTTCCCCATGTCTAGGTTAAAGTAACTTAGCAGGAGTCTTAAATCACAAACAACATTCAGTTGTCTGCTGATGATTTCTTTGCTTTTATATATCATATGCATAAACATATAAGTATATATGGGCATGTGTGAGCATATACATATATACACACAAACATACAAACATGTATACCACACATATACATGTATACTTATGTGAGTGTGTGAGCATGTATATCTACGAGTGTGTGTGTGTGTGTGTATATATGTACACACACACACACAATTACATACATATATATATATTTGATGAGACAAGGTTTTAAAATAAAACTGGAGAGACAGAAAGCTTAAAGAATAAAGATAAGGAAGATGCTTCAAAAAGTTAAGTTGAGATATGCAAAGCAAAATAAGCATGATGAAATATTTATCACTTGAGATACCATTATTTAGAAAACTAAAATACAGGAAAAAATTCAACATGATATGTAGAAAAATAACATGAATTTTAGTGGAATGTTTGTACCAGTCAAAGAATATTAAGAATACAATCTTTATTATAACTAGAGGTATTAATTCATTTTTTTCCTCCATTCTAGAATGAGTGGTAGTAATATTTTATAACAAATTTTGAAATATTTCGTTACATATTCATAATAGATTGTTGTTGTTTAGACTCAGGTCTGCTCTAATTTTAGAGACTTAAAATCAAAGACATTTCAGCTATGATCCCTCCATCTTGTTTTCAGGATGTATATATAAATCTACATCATTCAATATCCTTAAATTATTTTTAGAGGGTAATCTGTGGTTTGAGGGAAGCTTGCTTGCTTTTTCTGACAGATTCAGTGAGAGCATAGTGACTACTTCATTCTGTAGCTATGAGTTGCCTATGTTTGGGCCCAGGTTGACACTGGTTCAGCAAACCTGACTTATGATCAGAGACATTGCAATCAGGACTGTGCCATCTTTTTGTATATTCTGGTGTGCTCTTACATCTTTTTCTTTTTTCTGTTTTGGTAAGATGCTAGGGTGTATTTGTAATTTCTTGAGAATTGTGTGACTACAATAAAAGCACTATTGTTGGTTCAGGCTCTTTTGACTATTTTAAAAACAGGCTTATGGCATCTAGGTTTTCCAAGCAGTCACCCATCTAAGTTCTAACTAGGGTCAATGTTGCTTAATATTGGTTATCAGATGAAAACTAGAATTGTCAGTGTGATATGGTTAGGGCATTTGTGGAATAATATAGACTATAAAGGTCGTTGGTTCAACCAAACTCAGGGAAGATTGAACATTATTTGCTTCAATTAACCAAACTTAAAATTGATACAACTATCCTCATATCTTAATTGACTTACTATCATTACAAAAGACATCTGGCTTAAAAGAAATTGCCCAACAACATAATGCAAATATTTGAGCTTTCAGATACAACCAACTCGGCCATGCTAACATGAACAAAACAAACATGTTAAATATTCGTACAATTATATAAGAGAATGCACAGACTATTCTAGAATGAGTAAAGAGATTAAACAAGCAGAAATAAACCAAGACACACTTCCACCAGACATAGAAGTTTGCTTTATAAAATGCTTACCCTTTTCTCTCTACCAAACTTAGCTTTTTATGCTCAATACCAAATTTTCACACACAAACACACATTTCAGTTCACACTAAAAACCCAGGTTTTTCTCTTACAGTAGAACTACATTTGATAAAAACACATGTTATATTTTAAACTATACAACAAAAGTCTCTCATTTTAATTCACTAAGAAGAGAACTCACAGATAAAATAATACAACATAGGTGTTCTCAAAAAAGATTAAATACATGATCATTTGTATTTGGTCATTGCTACCGGAAGACAGTTTATAGAAAAAGTGAGCAAATTTTCTTTAAGCAATAAACCCAAATTTTCATATATTCATCTTTATCACTTTTACATTCATTCTTCCATGTTATCATGGGTTAGACAAGATGCACAAACAGAGAAACCTAACATTATGTATTTGTTACTATGAAGGCTAGATGCATTTTATTATGCCAGTAGCACTAAAAAGAATTGAAGTTTCCTCTACTTTGTATCAGATCTTATTTGAAGATATTGTTCTCCTAGAAGGCTAGACTGTGGTATGGCTTGTAGAGTCCACATCTTGTTTATATGTTTTATTTTTAGAGTAGTTTCCACAACCAGATGCCTCTCCCATTACCAATCACTTAAAGGTGATTTGCTGGATGTATTTTATCATGTAACTAGTGGGATTAAAGAGCTCACTCTACTCAACACCAGTTCTTTTGCAGAATCGCTGTTGTCTAAACCAAACATATTTTTGTTTTCAGTATGTGTGTGTATGTGGAGGTGGGGAGGTATAAAATTGTGTTCATTATTTGAAAAAGGAGGTCTCAAAGTTATAGTGTCAAGTTCTTACCATCATACAAGGTAGACGTGTATAGGACTACTAAGTGGGGTAATTATTGTGATGACGGTTTAACCTAAGTGACTCCTGCAGTGTTAGAATACAGGTAGGGGTGACAAGGCAGGAGTACAGCCAGTGACATGCAGTAGACAGATAGCAATACAATACCACATGAAATTTTAGAATAAAAATATGAAATTAATTTCAAATTTCTTAGTGTTTTGCAAAAATGTTTATTTGTCAGATGTATGGCCTAAAAACTGTGGGTTTCATTATTCAACATGTAATAGAAAATAGGGAACAATATACAAACTATAGTTATCTATTTGGATTGTGTTAGTTTGTGTGCAAATGCTGAAGAGTAATTGAACCTGAAGGCCAAGATAATATTGAATTACCTGAGAGGTACAGGCATAATTATCAATTCACAGAAATTCATTTTTAAGAATATTTTAGGTTTTTGTATTTCAAAGGAAGGTGTGTTTCCAGATTGATGTTTGTTCCAGAAAATACTAGATGTTACTTCATCCTCTAATAAGAAAGAAATAAAATCCTGTTTTAGGATTGGCAAATTTTTATGGTTGATATTTGCTAAAATAATCTGAAATAATCAAACTATTTGTAAATATGTTCAAGAAAAATGTTGGATCTAATTATTCAACAAAGAGCATTTGATAATTTATAAAATTCCTTTACTGAGAGTCCTGTTGGGAGTATATTTGATGCCAAGAATGCTGTCATGTCAACAACTGATGCTAGCAAGCAATCTATATTTTTCATTTTTGACTTGTTCCACTCACTAGACTGCAGCCATGCTGGGGCACTGCCTCAAAGGATTTCAGTCAAACAAATTGACCCCGGTACTAATTTTTCTTTTTTAAGTATTCTATCAGACTCCTTTGCCAAACTACTAAGTTACAGGAATGTGATCAAATCAACAGCAGTTGTAAAGTGGTGGTGGTGGTGAGACAAATACAAAGACACACACACACACGCATGCACACACTGATGGTGTTTCTTTCAGTATCTGACTACTGAATCCACTCACAAGGCTTTTGTTTGCTGAGGACTATAGTAGAAGAACAGGTGCCTTGCAGTGGGACTGAATGCAGAACCATGTGGTTGGGAAGCAAACTTCTTACTACACAACTCAGTGCTGGGTTTAACAATGGAGTTAATTGCTGCTGAGTCTAATTACCCAAATGCTGAACGGTTGATCTTGGCAATTGTGTAACCACAGACCATGCTTTTTATTTTTCTTTTGAACGAGAATTCTCATTTAGATTCACTCATAGACTCTTGAATTTATCTTTAATCTGTACAAAGAATATGGAAGTGGGCAATGTAAGCTGACAGTATAACATATGTCAACTCCATTGCTCATATTGATGCATTCTCTTGATTATGTTTTAGACTGCAACTGCAGGAAACTAGTTCAATGTTGATAATAATTTTATACATTGGATAGGGACTTATATCTTAATAGCCCAGCTTCTGAAACACTGGCCAGAATTGTGAGGGCAAGATCATCTCCAAAATAAATGAGAATATCTGAATGAAATAACTGCTATAATGCCAACAAAACCTATAAGCACCCATCATGTACTACTTTACTCCAAGAGGAATGAGCTAGAGTGAGATTTTCTCGTCAATTTTCCAAGATTTTGTCCTCTGCTGTATTTTTGATGTAGTCCTTCTTCCTTAATTTTAGTTTGTGTACTGGTCTTTTACCCTGGGCAGTATTTGTTCATATAGCATCCCTTATGGATGAGCAATGTTTAAAAACACAATATGTTGTTTAAAAACAATTTGACACACACTCACACTCATGCATTAACATTATTATGGGCTTCTTTTCAGTTTCTGTCTACCAAATCCATTCATAAGGTTTTGGTTGCTCCAGGGCTATTGTAGCAAGTTATGTGGTTAGGTAATTAGGGAGACACAAAGTACAATAATTTGATGATTTGTAGTGAACCTTAACTTGCAACAGTTAAACAGGCTATTTGGTCATATGCTATATTGACCCCTCAGTTATCTATTGTAAATTCTTTGTTATATAAATATTTCTTGTTACACTGTTTATTGTTATAGCTAAATTCTTGCCTTTGTGAATTATTTACCTCATAACACCTGGAAGCTAATTAGCTCAATTCTTTATAAAAGGGAGAATTAATGCTTTATACCACTGTCTCCATGCAGAGATTGAGTAGATTTGCAGCTTTCCAATGTAACTATAATACCTCACTAATGAAAATAAATAGCTATAGAGTTGTTGCTGAGACTAATGCAAATGTAGTCTACTCTAGTGAATCAGATGCATAACAGATTTAATATGTGTAAATATTAGAAACATAAGTTAATTTTTCAAACTAGACTTTTATTTTATGAGAACAATGATTTTAAAAAATGAATAAAAGAAGTTTAGTTGATTAAAATTGGTTTAAGAATTGGATATATGAAAGCAAATAAAAGATTTAATAATGCGAGTCATAAACATATTTTTAGCTATGCTGTGAAAAGTAGACATCATTGTTAAAATATAAGTTTTTCTCTCTTGACCAGAAGTTTATTAACACTTCAGTGATATGTTATTTATTCCTACTCATAAAAAGAATAGTAGCATAGAGCTGCCTATAGTATAATCAAACACAAACAGAACTAATTTGGTTTGCTTAATTTGCATGACAGTATAAACTTTGACAATGTAGATTAAATACTTTAAAGAAATACCTATAATTTAATCATGCTTTCATAGCATGGCTAAAGATGTGTATAACTAAAAGCCACACCTATGAAGTTCTATTTAGCCTACCGTGATGCAGTGCTTCTATCAATTAATATGAATAAATTTTACATTAATTTTTATCCCACGGTAGCATGGTATGAATACATATTGAGTTTTGCAGCACCTCCTATCCGTAAACTTTACTTATATTTTGAGGGACTAATTTTATTACACTCATCTTTGAGAATGTTGAGCTAGAGGAAGAATGTCAATATATTACTATTTTTTTGCTCAATGCTTTTATGTCTGGATGTGAATTTAAACTCTCTCTCACTCCCTTTCTCACACACACACACACAAACAGAAGCATATGAGGGTCAGGTTGGTAAGTGGATAAAATAGTTAACTATCTATTCAAGACCCAGAGTTCAACTCTGATGCTAACATGTGAAAGGTAGTGATTGCACAAAACCTATACTGTATTAATATTACCAAAAGAAAATTTTTGGCCATAAGAGTTGAACCATATACATATGCACACACACACACACACACATATATATATAGTGAATCTAAATGGATTCCCCATCACCACAATTCCATAACCAATCTACTTTCTATAAATGTAATTCTCATTAGACAACATCATAAAAGTATCTAAATTTTTACTATTAGAAATCTAATTAACAATAATATAAACAAAATATACCTCATAATTTGGTAACAATTCTGTAACTGAATAAATATAAATGAAGTCAAAAACTTTAAATATTTTAGCAGTTCAATTTGAATGTTTAAACATTCAATTGAAGTATTCTATTTAACGAAAAACAACAAATATTTAAATAAACAAAAAAAATGATTTATTTAACAAATTTGATTGTCATGCCACACAATAAAAATCAAATCTTTAATGTAAATATATAAAAAATAATGAAATAGAGATTAAATTGCGTTTTCTGTCTCCATTTTATTATTCTTTACCTCTATTCTCTCACTAAACATCCTATAGGAATTACAATAGAATTCAAGAGTATTAATTTCCATTAGATATGTTTACCAGGATGAAATTGAATGTGGTTTTATTTTGATATGGTTTGGTAAAATATCTCAAGGGAATATCCATCAATATATATATACATACACAAATACACATATACACATAGATTTTTACACCCACATGAGGTCATTTATTTTGAAAACTATTCTAACTTTTCCTAGAGGTTCATCATACATCTCAGGCTGAGAGACTTAGGATGTAGAAAACATCCATCTGAGTGAAAGTTTGGAGTATTTTTTGTAATTGTTTATCCACAGATCAGCCCTCATCCAGCAGACCTATGCTGAAAAGCATTCCAGCAGTAACCATCTTGTTTATTTTTGTATTCATATACATCACTGTCCCATATAATCCTCCTTTATTTAAGATGGAAGTATGCAATTTGATAATGGTCTAGCTACTATTTCTAGCGGGTCATACAGAGGCTACATTGTCAGCTTGCAAAAGAATGAGTTAAATAATTTTTCTCAGTTGAACAATGGCCAGAAACTGGTATTATTACTGAAAAAAATGGTAAATAAACTGCTCCTGCTAGATTCAACATTATTCGAAAAGAAACCAAGACAGGAAAAGACCTCACAACATTCAAATGGCACCAAAACAGATTTCTCCAAGAAACATCAGACAAACCACTGATACCAGGATTCATTGAAGTGAACAAAACTCTCCACTCAAGAGAGCTATGGTGCATCAAAACAAGGCTTTAAAAGACTACTTGGTGCTATCAAGTTGAATTAGTTTGGGGCAATAATGACCAGAACTTAAGTTATAAGAATAGGAAATATAACTATCTGGATGGAATACCATCAACAAAAATATCTTACAGTTCAGTATAGAATAAAACATTGGCAAACAAAGACTGCTTAGTGAAAATCATTTTATTACCATTTTTCTGTTGAAATACAGTGCCTCACCTTAAATTAACTTTGAAAATGATGAAGAATTTAGTAAATAACTTTGTTATTATTAAGCTGGTGTTTGGAACATAACTTAAAATGAAATTTTTGATGGAGGTTTTAATTTAGAGATCATTTTAAAATAGGAAATTTATATCATAAAACAAGGGACAGTCTCAGGCAAATTGGTATGAAAAGGGTTAAGCTGCATATCTGACATGTCACACCTGTAGGCTACAACCAATTTTCATACCTTAGGTATATTTATTGATAAGAATCTTTCTTTCAACATAGAGACATGAGATATAAGCATCTAATTAATTCCGTTTGCAATTCAATACCAATTTATATTCAATGTTGGATGTAATTTACTGATGTTGACAGTAAATTACAAATATTTAATATAAATAAAAGAACTTAGGTAATTGTTTCACTAAAACTGCAGAAGTTCAAATTTCCAACTATAAAAAATATTTTTTCTCTATATTTAAGAAGACTTCTGGATTTATTTATTTTCTAGTAAGTGGATTAGTACAATTACTAATCAAAATTAACAGCGCTCTCAGCTGAATGATCTAAAGAAGATCGTATTTAACAGTAATATTATGCTGTGGCATGAGCAGAAGCAATGAATCCTTCTAGTCTCATTTATTAGATAGCACAGCATGTAAAAAAAGACAGAAAGTGATTTAGAAATATAATGACAAACTAAGGAAAATTGGCAGGTGGTTCAATGTTTCTTGATGCTAAGATTGAATCCTCTCACATGAAAATAAATAATATGAGAACTCATATGCAGCAACTGCAAATGATGCTTTTTAAACTTTATCATTGCAAAGTAATGAAGAGGAATTAAAACTGTTACAAAATATCTGGAGGCCTGATTGTAACAACCACATGAGAAAAACTGAGAGGAATGTACCAAATTTTCTTTATTAAACATAAGTAACTCATCAAATATTTTCATGTTGTATCAAATTTATACTACAACAGCTGCCAACCAAGAAAGCAAATCAACACTTAATACATCTCACTTAATATTTCTTCCCAGAAGAGAAAGTTTATTTAAATCATAATCTCATGATTTTATATCATCTCTTTTTTTAACATTTAATATTGTTGTTTCAATTCTGCATGTCTGCATAGACAAAAGAAAGGTAGTGTACAACTGTTGAAATAATAAACTCTCATTTGTATAAGTATTAGTTGAAGATGTAAAGAACTAAATAATTTTAAAAGATTGCAAATATATATTGGGGATATTTATGCCATAAATATTTTTCTCTTTAAAAGTATTTATTAACAATGAGGATTTTAAATGTGGAGATATTATTTTAAGAAAAATTCAGTTCTTCCTGCATAGTATTTTCGAAAGTGTATTCCATCATAGTCCTGGGCTGACTGAAGGCTTATGAATGGATTTGGTAGAGGGAAACTGAACAAAATTTGTTGTATAAGTATATTTATGTGAGCATGAATGTCATACAAGTGCTGACATTCATTTCCAATCTTCTGTAAAAACATGTCTGGCCATGGGGAAATATTATCTTACTTGGAAACAGGTGAGGATTGATGACAGGAAAGGCAACTAACTGACTGTAGAAAATCTGCCTCAACAAATTCCATCTGAATCATGTAAGCATGGTAAAGTGGACATTAAAACAATGATGATAATGGCGATGATGAAGAATTCAATTAGTTATTTTGATATACCTTGTCATTTACTGCAGTATTACATAGACAGCGTTGTAAAAACACAGCCACCATCTGATTCTGTTCCATTGTAAAGATGTACATATTGGTAATAACTACTCGTAAGCCACTAAAGCTGCATAAGTGCACATATTTAGCAAATACATGTTTCAAACTAATTTATAGCATCACCAAACGAATGAGTATTTTCTGATTTTTGGATTTCGTGTTGCTGCTCTTGTTAAGGTTATATTTATGACTATATCTCAAAAAACCGTAAAGAAAATTTATAGATAAATTATACATACATACACAGGCAAGCACACACACAAATATATATATATCTATATATGAAACACATATTTCAGCACAGGTATCAAGAGATTATGCTAATAAAATAAAATATACAAAAATAGCAATATATTCCTATATATACAATCCTGTTTTAGTTATTTATTTTTAAACAACTATATCTAATTGTATACGTTGTTCTAGTTAGTATATACATTTGTATATATCTGTGTGTGTATGTTAGCTGAAGCATTGAAAATTCACTGCCAAAATGCCTGCCCAGCAAAAGCAAAAAAAAAAAAAAAAAAAAAAAAAAAAAAAAAAAAAAAAAGTAGAGAAAAAAATAGGAGGAAAAAAAACCAGGTAAAGTGTAAGATAAACAAAAATAAAGAAAAACAGGAGAAATGACATGAAAAATAAAATGAATAAATGTGGAGGAAAAAAAGTGACTTTTTTCCAATCATATTTATTACCCAAGGGCATGTGTGGGAAGTAGCTACATGTGCCCTTTCATATCAAGCCCTGTTGCATTGATCCCTAGCCATAGCTTGAAATGATGGCTTGTCATTTTAGAAAGAGAGAGAAAAAGAAGTGGATACTGAGAGAATGAGAGCCAGAGAGAAAGAGAGAAAGAAAGAGTAAGGAGTGACAAACAGAGGAGAGTAACAAAAACAAAAATAAAAAAAAAAGTAAAAAGAAAATAGGATGTAGAAGCTTGGCTGGGAAGGGAATGAGAGTGTTCTGCAGCAACTGGGAGGAAGCTCTGATAGTGGTCCAGAGAGAGCATTCCTCACTAGTCTTAGCTAACAGGCAGACAAAAGCAACAGGAGATTTTCATCAATACCTGGATCTTTTCTCCAGGAGTCCAGTATTGATCAGTCATCAGACAGCATGCATACACACACACACACACACACACACACACACACACACACACACACACACACACACACAGAGGAATAAAAAACAGAAGGAAAAATGTGTAGCAATTTATGCTTTGGTTTCAGAAATGACTGTGAATGTGTGTGTGTGTGTGTGTGTATAAATATGAATGTTTATTTTTTTGTAATACATCTTTGCAACTCTGAACAGAGAATCAGATATGAGTAATATTTGGTTGTTTATTAGAGCAAATGTCTGTGCAATATTTTCATATACTTACACCAGACAACAAACACACATGAGCAAGCACAGTATAAACTCCAACACAAACGAATATAATTGTACAGAAGATAGTTACATAAAGTTACCTATACAAAAACTTCTACTCTCTAATATGTCTTTATACACACACACACACACATTTACATATTGCTTCCTTTCTCTCTCAGTAATATCATCATCATCATCACTGTTGTTTAACATCCGCCTTCCATGCTAGCATACACATATACACATACATAAAATAATACATATATACACATACAAATCCATGCCAGCATTAAACATGGATGTTAAATGGTGATGAACACATATATACAAACATACATACCTTCATATATACATACATATATGAATATATAGATATATGTATATAAATATGTATGTGTATGAGCACATGCGTGTTTGTGTGTATAGATATACACAAACACACATACATACACACACATTACCTTGCTTTTTTTCCTTCCCTGGCACTGGATCAACAGGGAGTTGATGAGGTACCAATCAATGTTCCTCAATCAGAAATGCCATCCTATATTCTGGTCCTGGTTTACATTTAACCAATTGTGTTTTCCCACTTTGTATAAAAATTTTATTCTCTCATTCATTCTGCCATTTATCAACACAGATGCAGACTGATGTATACACTTCCCCACCACCATATATAAATATATATATATATAAGTGAAAGAGAGAGGGAGAGAAAGAGAGAGATATTCTATATTTACTATCATAAAAACAATCTATACAACAAAAGCGTGAGTGTTATGTATGCGTGTATATGTGTGTGCATGTATGTGTGTGTGTTATACACACATACACACATTTAAATCATAAATACATGAGATGTCATAAGACTTATTCAACCCATGCCTGCATGGAAAAAGGCAGATGCAAAACGATGACGATGTGGAAGATACAGATGTACTCAGAGTATCTTGCCATTACATATATATGTTTCAATTTCTGCATATATATATATATATATATATATATATATATATATATATATATATACATACATACATACATATACATACATAGATATGTATGCATGTATGTATGTATACATGTCTGTTATGCATATACTGATTATTACCATAGAAGTTCTGCTCCTCTTCAGAGGTCAAAAATTCTTCAGTGACCCAGGTCAGAATAACCACAATGATTATCTTTCACTATTCCATAGTTACATCAAACTTTGCTCTCTTTTTCAGTTGTTACCAGAAGTAGAAAATGGAGTTAATCAATTCCTTTCACTTTACAGGTAACCAGGGTCTTTTAGAAAATGTTTCTGACAGTCGTTACAATGTAAAACTTGTCTGATAATCTTTCTTACCACCTGCAACCATTATTGCTGATGCCAAGCAATCAGTATTATCTATCACTAACAGGCTGATAACATGTAAATACTGTTGTAGGCATTCATATATGGAATTTAGCATTTTCGGGTCTTAACCCACCACAAAAATTTCATTATGGCAGTATTTCATATGTAGGTAACAATTCTAGCGATTCACTACACACATATGTGAGTGTACATATGCATGTGTGTGTACATATATATATATATATATATATATATATATATATATATATGTCAGAGTAACTACATAAATGTGAAATAAAGTGAAAAAAAATAATACTTGAATACCAGAGGTAGAGTAATATGCTTTATTAATAAAGCTGCAAAAACGTCACAAAAACTGTTACTCAGAGTTTCACATTCCAATTCGTCGGACACTTTTGGTTGAAATTCTCAAATAAAACTGTCTGACAAATGGAATCATGAAACTCTGAGTAATAGTTTAAGATTCTCAACCAAAGCTGTCCGCTGAATGAGAACGTGAAACTCTGACTAACAGGTTTTGTGATATATGTTTTTGCAGCTTCTCAACCACATGGTTCCTGGTTCAGTCCCACTGCATGGCACCTTCAGTAAGAGTCTTCTACTATAGCCTTGGGCCAACCAATGTCCTGTGAGTGGATTTGGTAGATGGAAATTGAAAGAAGCCTGTCGTGTGTGTGTGTGTATATATGTGTGTGTATATATATATATATGTATGTGTGTATATATATATATATGTGTGTGTGTGTGTGTGTGTATATATATATATGTATCTACATGTATATATATGTATCTACATGTATATATATGTATGTGTGTATATATATATATGTGTGTGTGTGTGTATATGTGTGTCTTTGTCTCAATCACTGGTTGACAACCAGTCTTGGTGTGTTTATGTTCCCATACACTTAGCAGTTGAGCAAAAGAGAATGATAAAATAAGTACCAGCTTTGAAAATAAAAAATAAAGTGTACAATGGTTACGGTGGTGCCCCAGCATGGCCATAGTCTGATGACTGAAACAAATAAAAGAGTAAAAGTATGACATATCTTTTGCTTGCTTCAGTCATTGGACTGTGGCCATGCTGGGGTTGATGGGTTCAGCCAAACAAATTGATCCTGGTACATATTTTTCTTAATCCTGGTACTTATTTGATTGGTCCTTTTTGCCAAACCACTAAGATGGATGTAAACAAACCAACACTGGTTGTGAGGTGGTGGTCACACACACGCATACACACACATACACACATACACACACACATACACACACACACACACACACACACACAAGTGCAGGCATGGCTGTATGGTTTAGAAGTTTGCTTCCTAACCACATGGCACATAGACAAGAGTCATCTGCTATAGCCTCAGGCTGACCAAAGCCTTGTGAGTGGATCTGGCAGATGGACAATGAAAGAAGCCTGTTGTGTATGTGTGTGTGTACGTGTGTCTGTTTGTGTCCATGTTTGTCTCCAACAACTGTGTGACAAGTGGTGTTGGTACATTTATGTCCCCTGTAACATAGCAGTTTGGCAAAACACGCTGATAGAATAAATACTAGGCTTAAAAAAATTAAGTACTAAGGTCAAGTCATACATAAATATACACATACACACACACACACACGAGTAAGCATATAAATGCAAAACAAGGTGGAAAAAACAGTACTTGAATACTGAAGGTAGAATAATATGCTTTTTTTTATAAAAGCTGCAAAAACATCACAAAAAAACTGTCACTCAGAGTTCCACATGCCCTCCCTTGCTCTATCTCTCCCTATAT
>NC_068981.1:57176745-57186758 GCF_001194135.2 Octopus bimaculoides | reverse complement strand
ATATATATATATATATATATATATATATACACACACACATATATACACACACACATATATATATAGTGAGAGAGAGAGAGAAACATATAAGTTTGTGATTTTATCATTTCATGAAAGTAGCATGAACCTAGCACAATAGAATACCTGTAGCAGTATAAGAACTGATGATTTAGTAAGTGGTCAGGTGCTCCATAACTTATATACTTATGAAAGTATTCCATTTTCACAGCACAAACTCAAAGTAACTTTGAGAACTTAAGAAATGTTAATTGTATATTTTTAATCTGTACAAAATATATCTTAATGAAGTTTAAGATATAGTCTATTCCACTCATATGAAAGGAATAACTTAATATTGTCTGTACTAAAATGATTTTTCTTTTCCTCTTTCAGAGATCAATGAAATGAGATACTAGTCATGTACTGAGGTCATTATAATGGATTGCAACCAACTTGGCCACCATCTATTGACAAATTATTAAAGGACAAAAGGCTAAGTTTTATATAAAACACCAGTCTTAGTTTTTCAAAAATTCATAGATTATTGTGTGTAACATACTGTTCTTTGTGAACACACCAAGAGAATTGAAAATAAGAAATGCCTTAAGAGAATGTTCGATATATATCTTGAAATAAATGCTGTAAAAAATATGCATGGTAGACAAAGATAAGCAATCTGCAATTTACCCCCTAAAAATTCTTTGTTTTAGTAAAGATTTATGGGAGTTAATTAAGCTACAGCTTTTGGCTCATCCAATAGAAATCACTTACAATTTTAGATAAAAATCAAAGCAGCTAATATATTGTTAGGAATGGTAAAATCATAATTAGATTTTTAGACAAGGGAATAAAAATTGTAAGGAATCAGGAGTAGGAAAAGATAATTATTTAGATGATTTGTTACATAGAAGTATTTAATATTCTCAAAAGCAAAATATATTGGTAGCTATATTACAGGTGGGCCCCAAGTTTTAAGTTTCAAATTTTATAAGAAGTAAAAAAATTACAAAATGTTTGTATTATTTTACAAGATATTGATAAAATTTGTGCACGTATGTATATGCAATATACCAGACAATAAATTAATATTAATATTATACTGCAAGAAATGCTAAAATATAAAAAAAACCCACATCAGTAACAAACCACAAGCTATAAATGATGAATGTGATTTCAAAATTCAGTTGCAAATGTAAAAAGTGTAAACTTCGTGGCAACTGTTATATCAGCCATATGAATATGATACTCTCCTGCTGGCTCTTGATGTACTTACAGCAACGGGTGATTGCAATGCATTACAGCACACAACAAAAAGCAAAACTAGACAGGAAAACATCAGTGGACACTACATCTACACTTTACAGACCTCCATGCAAAAATAGACAATCAATGATGGAAGTGATACTTAATGCCAAAATAAACACAGACTACATTCACAAGTCATAAACAAAAATAAACACTTGACAGATGACATTTAAAAACTAAGTCAAAATCAAAATTTCAGCAATAATGTCTACACTTATCACATTACATCTGTCTACAATACAGAAGCAACAGTATGTCCCTGCTTTCTACTTGGCAGGACTACTGTATAACCACTTGTGTGTGTGTATTTGTACACATACTTGACATTGTATATGTGCATGTACACACACAAAAAAACACACACACACAATGTCAGCTATGTGTTTATACACACACAAGTGGTCTTACAGTAATCCTGCCCTATAGAAAAGGGGGGACATACGGTTATTTTTTTATTGTAGGCAGGTGCAATGTGATAAGTGAAGCCGTTATTGCTGACATTTGGATTTTTACTCAGTTTTGTATGTTATACAGCCTGTGTTTTTTTATTGGAATTCAAGTTAAAAATCTAGGGCCACTGGTTTCATACTAGCTTATTTGCAAATAATTATTCAGCTAGTGAATAGCATATTGGCAAAGGTGTTAGAGTGTAGTGGTATTTGTCCCAGCTCTGTGTGCTTTCTGCATTCAAATTATTCCTAGATTAGCTTTGTCTCTATTCCATTCTTAGTCATTAAATAAAGTACCACTCCAAGGTTAGGTAGCACAGTTAGAGCTACTGATAAGATACCTTGTGATATCTATTTTTGTCTTCTGTTTTCTTTTGTTAAAATTCTCCACCTTACAAGAGCCATTTTCAGCATTTTCTTTTACAATTATACTGACTTTTCCAGCCTAAACTAGCAACTAGTCTATATTTTCAGCTATAGATAAGAGAAACACCATTTACTTACCAACATAATGTTATTCAAATCGGATTTTAAAATATATACATTTCACCATGTGGAATTCCACAAGAATGATGATGGCTGACATTAATAATAACATCAACATCAACACAAACAGTACTACAGTACCAACAAGCTATTTAAGAAGACATAAATACTCTTATTTTATTTGGACTATCTCTTCAAAAATCAAGGAGAAAAAGGATAACTATGGATAACTGCTTTGAACCATCCAGTTTCTATATCAAGATTTTAAATTCACATTTATTCAAATAATAACTGGTTCACTTGTTTTTGTGAGTAAATGCCAAGTGACAATCAGAATAAGAAAAAAGAAATCAACCAGTTAATTTGCACGTTACAAATATAATTTGTATGTGGAACTGTAAAAATATGTAAGATTTTCTCAAGTTTAAAATATGAATTTGCTTCTGTTATCTATATTCTGATGATGGAGTTTTGTATCTTTTTAGAAACCTGCTCCTTCATTACAAGGAGATTTCAAGTAATTAAAACTAAAAGAGAACATACACATATCCTTGTTTAATATGGTTTTAGAATAAGGCACATCTATACCCCTACATCTGCTAAGAGAAGACTAAACAGGTTGGCAACAGAAAGAGCATTTGGCTGTAAAACACAACTCCAAAAACACTAACTTAATGCAAATCTAACTTAAAGCAGATCTAAAGCCTTGATAGTAATTACATAGTAGAAGAACCATTTTAGTAAATTAAAAACACACAAAAACTTTTCATTTATTTTTTTTTTGAGAGGTCAAAATATTTGTTGCATCTCTGTGACTTGATAAGTGACATGATTACACTATAGTTAAAAGAAATGTGATGAAAATTTTTGACACCTCAACAAAGAAATGTAAATTGAATAACAAATCCTATGCATCTTTAACTGGCAGAAATAACTCTTTCACTCTACAATTTCTTCAGTTTCAGCTCATGGTTTCACATCAAACTACTTGCCATTCGTGTGTGTGTATATATATGTGTGTGGTGTGTAAAAATAATGTAAAGTTTTGGTTGCAATAGCACTATAATAAAATTGAATTAGCAAATTAGAGGAACCTGATTGATGAAATTTATAAACTGTTTAGAAAATGTATATTGGAGATTAGGCAAGAATGAATTTCTTGCATACTGTTAAGTTTTAATGTAAGTGTATGTGTGAAACTGGACATAATAAAAATAGTTTTGATGAGAAATATGTCTTTCACCAGAAAATAGTAGATTATATTTCAACCTTTACAGCAACAAAAGATAGGAAACTAGCATATTATAGTTGCTGGAAGATATGCGAACTGAAAAATTATTTCTAATAGCAAGCACCTATAACAATCTATAATAGCTGTGCATAGTATAAGTAATAGAGACCTTTATTTAAATGACAGCTAAGCCTTCTAAGATAATAGCATATGACTAGGGGCATGAATGAAGATGAAAGTTTTCTGACAACAAGTAACAAAATGTTGAAATAGAGAAAGTAAACAATGTTTGGAATATTTAGAGGAATATATCATTTTAGTATATATTAGGATTCCAAGGGGATGTGGACAGTGAAATAATTCTTTCTACTATAGAAGGAAAGGGTTAAGTCAATTACATCAATTCCAGTACTCAACTGGTACTTTTCTTATTGACCCTGAAAGGATGAAAGGCAATGGCTGAACATGTTTTCATGGAAGTTTGCAAATAAAAAGAAATCACTTGTATGGTTGTGACACTTGTTTACAACTATTGTGAAATGTCAAGATAAGGAAACGCACACACACACACACACACAATGGTCAGCTTTCAGTTTCTGCCTATGAAATCATTTATACACAAAACTATGGTTGGCTTGAGGTTATAGTTGAAGACAGTTGCTTAAGTTGTCATGCAGTGTGATTGAACCCAAAACCATGTGTTTAGGAAGTGAACTTAACCACACAGCTATGCCAGTCTTACTCTATTTCTGTGTGTGTGTGTGTGTATAAAAATATATGAGAAATTTGTTGAATTAAAGTTTATCCTAATTTAATAAACATTTTTATTTTAATCATTACAAGTCATTTAATTATTTTGTTAAGCACCCTGAACTTTGAATGAAGTAAAATTATAATTATTGCACATAATTATTGTACATAACCTTCCTTGAGTGGGAAAAGTATATTATCAACACTGTCATATGATGGATAACACTTAGTTTACTTCAGAAACACTAGTTCTTAGACATACAGATAAGGTTTGCTATTTCAAACAAGCACAAACTATTGATTTTCTTTTATGTATTTATAGGAGAGAGGTGGTAGCAAAAGTGTAATGTTGTTCCATTTTACAAAGGTGCTAGCACTGAAACTGAAATGGTTCAACAGAAGTAACAGAATCTGAAATACAAACTCAATTCACCAAGAAATCTCTGCTTTAATACAATGACTGTCACATGCCCTAAATGCTACGCTTTTATAATAGCATTGCTCTGAGGCAGTCAGTTGTGTTGATGATGCTAAATATTAAAGCAAATATTTCTCTCTGATGAACCTTAGCCTGGAGCAAGTTGGGAACAAATGTCTCTCATGTGTAAATGGACAAAGCAAATAATAACTTTAGTTCTACTGTAGCATGTTACAATGATATCAAACAGAACTGCAATGACACTTCACTTATATGTTAAAATGCGAAAACTGCTGTCAGAGAGTTTTTCAGTGTGGTTGGGAAGAGACTGACTGGGTACGGAAAAGTTGAGTGGATGAGGAGGCTGAGAGAAATTGGAGTGGCTAAGTGATTAAATAGCCTGGCCAATACAAGATTGATAGGGAAGCAATTGATACCATGTATAAATCAAATAACAATACTTACAGGACAATCAGATGTGAATTGCATTTTATTGTATAAATACATACAATACAATCAGACTTAACCTTTCAAAGGAAGTAAATTTAATTATCCATTAAAGTTGACTCTGCAATGACAATAAATAATGTCAGATGATTGAACTTGACCTTCTATCACCGTGTTTTCTGCATTGTGAACTATATATTGTGTTATATATATTATGTGAGTAGCAGAAAAAGCTTTAATATCATTTATCTAACCACTACAGAATTGATAATCATATCTTGGGAGATTAGTAATGGTACCAAATGACTGATCATAATTTATGAGGTAAGTGAATATATGGACATTAATAAAAATATCAATTTGTCTTCTTTATGCATGTCATTTTTCCCCCCTTAAAGTTACTACATTACTAACAGGGAACTGAAATACATGTAAACCTTATTAGGTAACAGAAAAATGTCCTCAACTGAAAATTCCAATTTAAATAGCCACAAATCAAAATTTATCTGGATTTTGCCAAGAACCAACTCCCTCAATCAATACTTGAGGAACTCTCCTTTGTGATTCTTAAGTTCTAATTGTATTACATTTACTATCCATTGCCGCACACCTTTTTATTTTAGGTTGTGTATTCAGGAGAGAAAATTTAAGACATATGTCATTAAAGCTTTCTATAGCACAGCTTCCAATAATAAATATTAGAGACTGTAACTTATAGACAGACTAAGAAGATCCCATATAACAAAGAGTTAGATCATAGCTATTAATGTTACATTTACATGTCTGAAATTTGACAAACAGCAGGTGTATTGCTGTTAAGCTTTTCCTGGCTGTAGGTAGAATAAATAATAGTAACAGAAAGCAAGTGAATGCAAGAATACATTAATTTCAAAAATGTTATTTTCCTAAAAGCCTAAGATTTACATACTTAATATGAAAATTGAAATTAACTATATTAATATTTCACTGTGAAGGAAAATTCAGATCATTCATTGCTGTGTAAATGGTAAGTACATATATTTTTCTTTTGCCAAATAAACCGTTAAAACTAATCCTATCCATCAGACAGGATTGCAAAATCAAAGGAATTTTCAAATGGCCAAATCTGTTCTGATGTATCTTCCTATGACATCAAAAGAAACCTTATACTTTCCTTTCACTTCTATCAGAAATCAAAATGTCAAAAATCTTAATCTTTTGTATGTGTATCTCTCTCTCTCTCTCTCCCACTCCCCTCTGTCTTTCACACTCACACACACACACACACACACACACACACACACACACACCAAAATATATTTACTAATATTTACAAAGTTAAAGAATTCAACATGAATGTCAAGTTCAAAAATATAAACAGAAATTGACACAAACGAACAATAAAGTAGCTACATTTTATTACAAATTTCAAACCACACATATAGAGATTCAGCTTGAAGAATATAATCTGGATAGTTTTATTTGGGGTTTAAAAAAATGTTTTTTTCTTTCTATAAACGTTGTCAAGGATATTTAAAAGAAGTGTAAATGAAGAAGTTCAAGAATAACAACGTACAATAAAATTAAATTTCATATATTTCTTTCCTTATCAAGAAGTGTCAACTCAAACTACTTAGTTGTTTTGAATGTAGAAAGGAAAAAACAAGGACTAACTGGTGACATAATTTTACTATTACACTGTTTATAAAAATATGAATAAACTGCATTTATTAAACAGATATTAGCTTTCATGTCTAAAAAGGAAAACAAAATTTGAAAGTTTAAGAAAAAATTTATAAGCAAAAAAAATTACATATGTTTGGATATGCATGTTTCAAAAATTATTTTAAAAACTTGATGAATTGTCTCAAGTATATTCTGATCATAGAAAAGTACATTTACTAAGATAACTGAGGCATAATCTATATAAAAATCAAATTGTCATTTAATAATTTCTGAAGTATTTCTCTGAATTACATTAATTTTTCTTTCCCCCTCTTGTAAGTGGCTCTCTCTACAAACACAAAAACTGTTTTTTTCTACTCTAGGCAGAAGGCCCGAAATTTTTGGGGAGGGGGCCAGTCGATTAGATTGACTCCAGTACGCAACTGGTACTTAATCTATTAACCCCGAAAGAATGAAAGGCAAAGCCAACCTTGGCGGAATTTGAACTCAGAATGTAAAGACAGACGAAATACTGCTAAGCATTTAGCCTGGCTTGCTAAAATTTGTGTCAGCTCGCCACCTTAACACACACAAATACTAATGAATGAATAAGTTTCAGAAAATGCCATAAAGTTGTATAAGAGCTGCAGTTAACTGAGTCAATAGGATGTCATATTCCAATCCAAGGGGTCCATTGTGATTATGGTCTATGAAAAAAATTATGAATGCTCTTTAGCTTTGTTCATTCTTCTTTAAAAAGAGATAGTGTGGATACATTTTTGCTGATACCCTCAGTCAGCTCTGATCATGCAGACATATGATATAGGAGTTCCAACCATAACCACCTAGTTTCTTTTCTATTTAGAGTACTCCGAACTTCCCATTCTATTCAGTTATTGTGAACCCACTTCTGGATTGGGCCACTAACTGTTAGCTTATCAATGTTGGTTGAAGTCCCATGCTGACCAATTGCAAGTAAGACAGCGTGCTCCAGCAGTTGGGTAAATTAGCTCTGACTGTTGGATCCTAGGTGGAATTTGAACTCAGAATTCAAAGAAAATGCAGAAGAGAGAATGTGAATCATATCATCTAATGCTCAGTTAATTTCAGGAATCCACCAGTGAAAGGGTGTAAGTTAACCTCAGCTGGATTGAAATTCAGAAGACAGAGAACTGCCACATACAGGCTCTCACTTTGGCTCAAGTGTGGACAGATGTAGCTCACTGCTGTTAAAAGCTTAGGCATGAATAATTAAGGAATGATTCATTAGCATCTAGTGATTATGCCTAATCCTCATGTGGATACGACTTGAAGACAAATACATCAGATTAATTTGTTATAGCATACAACATATGATGAAGTTTTCAGTGTTTTCTTTAATGATATCATTTAATATAGAACTAAAACTAAAAATTATCTTTATTATCATTGAGCCAATCATTGAACCTTTATGCAATCAGCTGATCATTCAAAATAGTAGATATATTTGCCTGAAATGATACCCATTTATGTTTAAAAGCAGACACATTTGATGTTATTCAGGATATACTAATGCTTTAATAAAGGATTGAAAGGTATAGTTTGAAAGCTTTTGATTACAGGTCTGTTTTGATGAAGCTGACCTGGGGCTAACACACATTACATGCTAATACCTATACTGAACAGGAAATAATAAGAACTTTATCATAACAATGAAAGCCCTTGTTATAAAACCCTACTACTTTTGAAACCGAGAAAGAACATTTAACTTCAAAATACTTTTGAAATTCCATCTATAATAAATTCTACAAATGACACAAACCAGATATCCCACTGAATCATTGATTCAAATACTGTAGTTCTAAGTCTATGGTTAATAACCATCAATAGATCTCTAAGGATTTCTCACATGAGTTGAGTATGCAAAAGAATATAAAATATATTGCAGTCTTCAATCAAACCAAGATACTGTAGAAATTATTTTTGAAAATCAAATGAGCAATTTGTCTTTTCCAAAGAATCTTGTATTCTTCATGAACATCATGTAAGCATGGATATATGTGTGTGTGTGTGTGTCTCTCACACACACACACGTACATTACATACATATGTATACAAACATACCCATATGTATATATTGTATATACACACTGAAATATCTATGCTCATACACATATAATTATGGAGTAATGACTAAGATTTTAATATAAATGGAAGGTATAAATGCAAACTTGAGGCAGAAAAAGAATAAACCCTCTGATGGGACTCAAACAGTGTATGTATCACATTTCCGCTGTATTATTGATTATAGCACAGATCACCTGCTGCTTTCCTTCAAATTGGGTTGTAAATGTTTTACTAGTATAAACTAAAATTTCTACCTCCACAAATAAAGTACTTCTTTCTCAGGTGCTCATGCTTCACTCAGCTTCCATCAGGAATGTATACCTTAAAGACACACACACACACAAAGATGATGGGTTTTGCACAGTTTCCACCCACCACTTTCACTCACATGGCATTGGTTGGCCTGAAGCTATTGTGTAAGACATCTGCACAAGATGTCTTGTGGTAGGACTGAACCACAAGCAATGTGGATGTGAAAAGAGCTTCATCATCACAGCCATATTTACATATACATACTAACACAAAAACATAAACCTACATATGTATATGCATGCATATATGTATTTGTTGATGTATATGAGTATAAGTTTTACAGTGTAGTCTTTGAAACTGAAGAGATGTAATGTAAAAACGTGGCTGTGTGATAAGAATCTTGCTTCCCAACAACGTAGTTCTGGGTTCAGTCCCAATGCATAGCACCTTGGGCAAGTGTCTTGCACTATGGCCTTGGGCCAACCAAAGCGTTGTGAGTGAATTTGGTAGACAGAAACTGAAAGAAGCTCATTGTGTGTATGTGTGTATGAATATATATACATATATATATATATGTTTGTGTGTGTATGCGTGTCATTGTGTCTGTGTTTGTCTCCCTACCACCACTTGACAACTGGTGTTGGTGTGTTTGCATCCCCGTAACTTGGCAAAAGCGACTGTTAGAATACAATGTCCCTAGTGTTAATGACATGATAAAATGCACCTAGTCCAAGGTATAAAGTGACTGGAGATAGGAAGATACCCAATCATTAAGTCATACCCTTCATAAAAACCCCAAACATATATACAACCGCAAGACTTTATACTGTGCCAGATCATGTGTCACAGTATAAAGGGGCTATTCAATTCATACTAGAAAGAAGGGAAAAAAGAATGTATGATGATATCTATCTATCTATCTATA
>NC_068981.1:57173869-57176657 GCF_001194135.2 Octopus bimaculoides | reverse complement strand
ATATATGGCCTTAGTCCATTCAGTGCATGCTGCATATTGGTTCACACACACAACTGCCATATCTACTTCTGGGGTGAAAAGATTTTCCTTTTCTTTTTCTCTTTTCCTTTTTAACATTTTCAGCAACAGCTTAAAGATTTTTACCAGTGTTTGGGTACCAGCTGGCATCATCATATAAATGCCAATAGCCAGAGATCAACAGATTCTGAAAGAGAAAAAGAGAGAGAGGTGGGAGAAAGGAGTGAAAGTGACCTTGTACTTCACTGGTACTTTATTTTATCTCAACTTTTGGAATGATAAAAGGCAAAGATAACTTGGGTAGGATTTGAACTAACAACTCAAAAAAGTTGGAAGTACTACAATGCATTTGTCCTATGTTCTAACGATTTTGCCAGTTGACTGCATTATGCTCACACACATACATGTATGTATATGTGTTTGTGTGTGTAACTAAATATTTATGAGTGAGTGTGTGTGTCTGTGTTATCAGAATAATGAGGGATTGTCAATTCAGGCAAAATACTTCATAAGCTCTCTGTTAATACAAATACACCAGGCAAACAAAATTTAGAGGTTAGATTTAGATTGTAGTAAAGAATTCCACATAAACCCATGGCAGGGTCCATGGTTGTAGTCCAACACCAGTCAATTTTGTAAATCCATGGTTGTATTCTCAGTTAAATTGGTCTTACTGAAGGAGTGATATTCAAGAAAGGGCATGAATAATTGGGCTTTACATATTTCTTTATTTGTGCAATTTTGACTTACAGCTGTAAGTCAAAACTGCATGAATAAAGGAATATGTAAAGCCCATTATTTATGCTCTTTATCACATACACACAAATCAGCATTTGCCCAATACTGATATTTCCCCTGTCACTACTCTGAGTTTCTTACATGCATGCATTTGTTCAGGCAATAGAAAGAAGACAACATTTATCTTTCTCTTTGTATGTACATTATACATACATACAGCATTTACTGGTATCTATGCTTTTACACACACATGTGCATATATTTACACACACACACACTTCAAATGTTACTTAATTAGTTGAATACTAAATGCAGTGTGGGGAAAACTCACAAGGAATATTTATAGACTTAAGGAGGCGGTGTGGAGCATGCTGGACACATGATAAAACCAGATATATTCCTTTGCTTTCCTTTCAAGTTTTTATTCATTTTCCCTCTTAGGCATGCAAAAAAAAAAAAAAAAAAAAACCAACAGGGTTCCAATAGTCCAAGATTCACTGCTTTCCTCTGAATTGCTCTGAGAGCTCCTCAGCGCAATCCATATGCTTAATTCTGAAGCTCAGCATTACCTTGGAGAATGCTTGTCATAGCAACCAAATAATTTATAAGAGCAAAATGTCTTTTCAAGATTTTCTCTTATATTTTTTAAAATATTTTTTCTTCTTCTTATTCCCTCTTGCTTCTGTTAAAATATGTCCTTTACACACACACACACACACACACACACACACACACTATATATATATATATCTGAATGTATGTACATATATAATGAGTGTACACACATGCGTGTATGTGTCTGTGTATATATATATATATATATATATATATCGTCATTATACATATGTATATATACACACATACATATATATATATATACAGACATATATATACATACAAACACACACATATATATATATGCAAAGGACATTTTATGCATAAGTGTCTTTTTCTCTCTCTATGTATATCTGTGAATGTGTGTGTGTATGTCTATGTATATATATATATATACATATATATATACACATACACACACACATACATATACACGCATGAGGTTGTATGTGCATGCATACCTGTGTGTAAAAGGTATACCTACACACACACACATACTCATACACACATATACATACAAAAATGCAAGCTGTGTATGTAAAAGATATACATTTATCAATATTATCTTGCTCAAGAAAGTATTCTGCCATCTGAAGTTTTCTACTGGTGAAAGGCAATTGTTAATAGGCACAAGGTTGGATGAATCTTAAAGAGCAAAACTGAGAGGAAGCAATATTATGTTTGTCAATAAAAATTTATCCTAGGTAAATTTAGGGAAATATAGCTTGACTTATATTATCTCAAAATACAAGGGTACTCATATAGCTAGGAGGTGAGTTCAAATATTTTTTATTATTTTATTATTTTATAATACTTATGAACTAAAACTACAAATTGGCATAAACTCTTATGCACCTACTCAGTATATATCTCCATTTATATATATATTTCTATTTAGAGTTTAGTCATTTTGGATATTCTATATTTTCACACACAAAAGTATGTGGCAGTAATAAAGGTATGTGGCAGTTTCGAATTTTTGTTTGTAATAATTCTAATGAGATCTCCCTCCTCTCCTCTCTCATTCATTCATGCATGTATGTATGTGTGTGTGTGTGTGTGCACCCATGCCAACCTCTCCTTCATTGGACACTAAACTCTACTTGCGAAGACCTGTTGGGGCAAGTGAAATCGAAAGCGTAATTGAACCATACTCGATGACTGGCACCTGCGCCAGTGGAGCACTAATAGCACTGTCCGAGCATGTTCATTGGCAGAGCAGCTGTCTGGCTTCCATGCTAGTGGCCTGTAAATAGCACCATTTGAGCAGAATCGTTACCAGCATCGCCTTCTAGCACTTGTGCTGGTGGCATGTTAGAAAATCATTTGAGCGAGGTTGTTGCCAGTGCCGCTGGACTGGCTCCCGTGCAGGTGGCATGTAAAAAACACCTTTTTGAGCGTGGCCGTTGCCAGTACC
>NC_068981.1:57172377-57172884 GCF_001194135.2 Octopus bimaculoides | reverse complement strand
ATATATATATACATACATATATATATATATACATACATATATATAGATAGACATACACATATATATAAATACACAGATAGATACGCGTACACACACACACACACACAGCGTTTCTTTTCTGAGTCTGTCTGCTAAATTCACTTGCAAGGCTTTGGTTCATCCAAGGCAAGACACTTGCACAAGGTGCAATCCAGTGGAAATGAATCTAGAGCAATGTTGTTGGGGAGCAAGCTTCCTACCATGCAGCCACACATGTATGTAATCACTTTATATAAGTTAGTCAAGGGTAATTGGGGCAGTACCCATAACTTTTGCCAGCTCTCTTCCAATGCATAATCAAGACTGGTGGTACCAAGACACCTTAGGCTGACTTGCTCTTGACACTGTATCAGAGGTAAAGAGTTCCTTGCTTGAGGGTGGAATTTTACTCATACTCAAATTTGAAACTGCATGCTGGTAGAACTTCACCAGTATGCAGTTCTCTAAATATATATATATATATATATA
>NC_068981.1:57159375-57172181 GCF_001194135.2 Octopus bimaculoides | reverse complement strand
ATCCAATATAAGTACATACCTATGAATTAATAAAATTAAAGAATTAAAGATTCATTATTTTTCTCAGCACAGATGCACCCCACAGACTCTTATGTAATTTGCCAAAGATTCCCTCCCCCTGCACTACATGAAGATTTCTTTAATGGTGTTGTGATACTTTCATTTCACAATATTGCATTTATTATACACATACACACATGCAGGCATGCACTTATATTACATAAACCACCACCATCACCACTACTTATCTACATTAACTGTTTTTACTGAATTTTCTGTTAATCTTAATCTTTCAGTGCCCTTTGAACATAATTTGAACTAAGTCAGTTATGTACACTTAGCTTTCTCAGCACCTACCAAACTGCAGAGAGTGAGACCATGTCAAATATCTTCTTCAGGTTGACAAATGTAAACCAGAGTTGTTTGATTTTAACTAAGAGCTTCTTTTACAGTTGTTTTATAAGAAATATATATAATTATCATAGCCTGGATTACAGTCTAGATAGATATTAGTATAAAAAGATTTAAGTGATTTCATTTATATTTATGACACTTATGGGGAAAAGATGTGGACTTGTTTCAATCCTATTCATATCTCAATAAATGAAATTCTAGAACATTTTAAAAAGCAATATAGAAAGTTTCTGCAGAGCAGATACCCGAAGCCTAGGCTTTCACTTCTATATTTGAGATGAATGTTTTAAAAACCATCTTTCTGCATCTAAAACATGTAAGGAGTTAATAGATCTCAGTATACTTTAAGCAAAGAAAACAAGCTTCAGTTTTACAATGCAGTGACTATTTATACCAGTAATAACCGTTTTCAAGCCAATGGAGGGTGCTGGTCTGCCCTGTTAGAATAACAACCACAGCTCTCTTTTAACACCATAAAAATAAGGAAGGGCACATTAGTTAATGTAGTCTTAGATATATTATTTCAGAAAAAATATAGTATGGTCACAGCAGCTGAAATCATAGGTCTACTTGATCAGGGCTGACCTGGGGCTAAACAGCAGCAAGCTGTTTCCAGCTAAGTTAACAGAGGTGTTGAGAGTGAAGTGTGTTGCCCATGGGTACAGTACACAGCCAGCAACAAGATATGAACTGCTAACAGGCAAATAACTGTTGACTTAGACACATAGAGTTCCTAGAGCTAGACAAAAACATATTTCTCTCTCTCTCTCTCACTCTTTCACACACACACACATTCAAAGAGAAATAAGTAACTAAAATGAGGCTATCATAGGGACATAAAATACTGTATAGCTGTTTTCTTTTTTACCATAATTTATTAAAGCTGAAAACCCCAAAACAAGAAAAAAGAGAAAAAGGAAATCAGCTGAATAGTTAGTACATCTAGTTCTGTAAGTGTTATATTAAACTGCAGTAAGTAGTAAAACCAAAGTATGTAGTATGTACGTTATATATATTATATAACATATCCACTTGGTAACTGAAGTGAAATAAATCAATATGTAAGGTGTAAATTGTTGATATCATAAGGAGCTGATGTTATCAAGGTAGTTTAGGCTATATAAAATATCAAATGAAATAATTAAAATTGTTGTATCTATGTTTCTATCTCAGTAGGATTAGATACTCCATTAAATTTAGGATGAATCAAAAATGCAAAAAGATCAGCATTAAGTCTACGCAGGTAAAAAAAATAAAAGTAATAAAGAATAATGATTTCCTGTTTACTAGAAACCATTTTAGCTGTGTTATGGTACATCATCATTATGCAGTGGTACTGAATTCAATGATTGGAGACAGGTGTGAAAATGTTAATTTACAATGTAAAGTAGTTCTAATGTAGTTGTAAAACTAGCAACATAATTTTCAAAGGAATTTTAACATAAAAAATTACATTTATAAATGAGTTTACCACTTTTAGTTCTTTTTTTTTTTTAAATGAATATAAAATATTGTATTATTTCTGAAGTAGTGTGGTGGTGATGGCAGTATAGTTGTTAGAAATTCAGAGTAGCTGCTTAGTATTCAGCTCAGTATCTAGTGTTTTTGAGTTCAAATAACTTGGCTGCGATTTCTCTTATATTACTACTGTTCAAAGTTTTTGGTCAATTTTATTTTACACAAACTTGTATTTCAGGAATTATAATCCTTTAGCATTCAGATTATTCTATCAAAAGTAATGTTTATTTAATCACATTTAAAAAAAAATTAATCATGAATTATCTCATAGCTTTGAGATTTCAATATATGATTGCTTACTTTTAGAATGATATTGTAGGCTAAGTGTGAGAAGCTGGATCTGGCCAGTTTGAACATAAGACAGGTAGAATATTTGGGCTGGATGTAGCCAGTTTAAAAGTTACAGGGGTAAGCTTAGTGTCATTTTACAGTAAGAGAAATCATATAAAGAAATCCAAGGGAAAGACAATAGAAAATATCCATGATATTGACTCTAAATATTAGTTATTGAATATTGTCATATTGAGTAATAGATCCTTAATCAAAACTACTTTATCATAACAGCATTAATTAGGAAGATAATAAGAATCTAAACAAAATAATTTAAAATAACATTTATTGATACTTATAATAGGTCTTATTAGTTTATATAAATTGTTTGAAGATATGTAATCAATAGGACTCAATATCTGACAATAACTAAACTGCTTTTGAATACTCTACCAAACATGATAGTCGTTACTACTTTATAGGGTAGTCTAACATACTATTCTGTCTGTCCCCGTGCCCAAACAGCTATAGATAAGGCATGTTTTAACAGTAAACTCTAATTATATGCTACTCTTGCTCTAATTTATTTTTGACTCTGATCCATGATCAGATCACTATCACAATACTCATCTTGCAACATATAACAATCAGTCTAATACTTTTGTATAAATTACTGCCATGTTCTGCATCTCTTTCTTTCCCTTCCTCTCTTCCTGTCTCTCACCTGTATTAGATAAACTTCAAAAACTACCACTTCCTCTGTAAACATTACTAAATTACTGTGTATAGAGCACAATATGTTGCATAGAAAATACAGTTTTACTTATTCCACATTATAGCAAAGTATTTACACTAAGAAAAACAAAAAACAAAAGAAAAAAAACCCCATTTCTTAAGAACAATAATACTAGTTTTCCTGTCTATCCACTTCCATAACTGTGATTGCCTCAGGCCCCAGCTTTTCCTTCTCATTCCTTATCACACTACCTGCTCACTCTGATGTCTATTAACTTCAGTCTCTCTCTCTCTCACACACACACACCAAATTATATATTCAAGCAGCAGGAGTTCTTATATGCATGTTCAACTGAAAATATGCCTGATGTATCTGTTATTTGTTAAAGCCTAATGTTGCAAAGTCGCAAACATTGTTCATATGTGCATGTGGTGAACCTGCTTCTCTTGACATTTCCTGCTTTGAACAGCAAGACTCATCCATCTGCAGGTGTATGTTGCAATGAATAAACCGGGAGCCTTTTAATGACTGGGAAAAGTCATCATTAGAAACTGGCAGATGACCACTCCTACTGTGGGATATGACATTTAGTTGAGAATAATAGCCTGGTTATCTTTGCAGTTTTTAAAAAAAGAACAGTGGAATTATAGAAAAAAGATTGCCAGACTAAATGCCAAATGATATTTTGATTCAGATTTACTGATGCTTTCGGTTCAAATCTTGTCAGAAATGATGTTACTTTTTAACTTTCAGTGTTCAATAGAATAACTATCAGTAGTATATACTAAGGTCAATTTGACCAATTGTTTACCATCCTTTCAAATTTAGCATCTTGCTCCAATGCATGAAATTAATTAAAATATATATAGTAATGCATAGAATACCTTATTGTTTCAAATGAGAATCAGAATAGTTGTGATAAGCTGTATATGAAAATACTGTAACACATAACCTGAAAAGTTAATAAGGGAACCTCAAAATGATTGCTTGACATGCTTGGAATAGCAACCAGATCTCTCTTAAATCATACCATACCTTCTTGAAAATGGAATGAAATACAGGATGATATAGATATAGCCTTTGATATAAATATAGCCCATCAAAAATGAAGGAATGGTATCTCTTGAATACCTTTAATCATAAGTTTGCCCATTCAAGACTGACCTGAAGACAAGCAACAACTAGAGCTATAACAACAACCACAAATGTATTCTTGTGTAGCTTATCAAATCTCTCTAGGTTTTCAAGGCATTTATTTAACACATAAGTAGCAAGAAAATACCAAGTTTTAAGTAAAAACGTTATCAATGGAAAGAATATAATAAGCAGGATTCAAACAATCTTTCTATCAATGGTTAAAGCCTGGCTGCCTTGCCAATACAACACACACACGCATGTGCACATACACACACATAACAGATTATTTTGTATTAGCTTCTATTATACCAGAGTTGAAAACTAGTAAGGCCATCCATATAACATGAAAATAAAAATATGAAGAATACAATAGTTGATCTGTAAAGTTAGTGACATATAAAGTGAGCTATAATATTAGTGACATATAACTGAAGTCAAAAGAAGACATACTGGAAATCTCTTGGCAAATTGTCAATTAATTTGACTTGTGAGAAAATATGTCACCTTTTCGAATATACTTTGGATTTTGTTTGTTTGCAAATGTGTGTGCATATAAGTCTGTATGTATGTATGCATGCATGTATGCATGCATGTATGCATGTATGCATGTATGTATGTATGTATGTATGTATGTATGCATGCATGAAGTTATGAATGCATGAATGCATGCGTGTGTGTAGCAATTATTATTATTATTATTATTATTATTATTACATGCAATATATGATCATGATTACATTGATGTAGATCACACCAGTGTGACAAATAGAGTCGAACACCAAATGACTATACATTCTGTTTTAATTTTTGTAACCAGTGGTATCCATTAATGGCTAATTAGATCTATAGACTTCAATGGAAATAAATTAGAACCAAGACATTTTTCCATTACCAGGGATCTTAGCAACATAAATTAAGTAGTTGCCTACTTCCCTAACTCAAAACATATCAACATTCCATATGTGTGTATGTATGCTTAGAAATACAAATAGACATATATACACAGCCACACCATATATATATATAAATATATACACATATATGCACACACACTATATATATATATGCACCATAGAAAAGGGAAAGGTAGATGTAATATTACTTAAACACATGCACACAAACTCATACTTATATGATGGTTGTCGATAATACATTTGTCTTAGGTGAAAAAAATATTTAGAAAATGTATAGAGGGTAACCCCAGAGATCCATGCTGTTGAGGACAATTTTGAATACTCTTAGGAGTTAACTACATATCTAAGGTCAATCTGCACTCAAGTAGGAATAAGTTAACAGAGTTGATGCCTCATTAAGTTAGTAATGAAGCATCAACTCTCTTAAATTATATAAACAGTGCTGTTTCAGAAGAGGTGGGGGGAGGGGCATGTATGGAGCCACAGCCTACAAAAGATGATAGCTGAGTAACACTGGTGGGATTTAGGTATTTATTTTGTTTTTGATTTATTTAATTATGTATTTTTAAAAATAAAAAAACTTTCTTAAGGTTACATATGAAGTTGAGGTATAGGGATGGAATATACATGTAAAAAGTTATGGAATACACATGATAGATGGATATATATATAACAAAACTATGAAATATATATGTACATACATACATTATATATATATATATATATATATATATATATATATATATATATATATATATATATATATATATATATATATAAATAAAACACACGATTATGAATATATGTTCTATATGGAAAAAAAGAATATATATATATATAGCATGTAAAATGTACCCACTACATCTCTTGGAGTGGTTGGCATTAGGAAGGGCATCCAGCTGTAGAAACCTTGCCAGATCAGATTGGAGCCTGGTGCAGCCTCCTGGTTTGTCAGTCCTCAGTCAAACCATCCAACCCATGCCAACATGGAAAGTGGATGTTAAATAATGATTAAGATGATATATATAGGTGCAGGTGTGACTGTGTGGTAAAAAGCTTCCTTCCCCACCACATAGTTTCAGGTTCAGCCCCACTGAGTGGCACCTTGGGCAAATGTCTTCAACTATAGCCTTGGACTGACCAAAGCCTTGTGAGTGGATTTGGCTAACAGAAACTAAAAGAAGCCTGTGGTGCATATATATATATATATATATATATATTTATATTTATGTGTGTATGTCTTTGTGTCTGTGTTTCTCACCCCCACCCACTGCTAGACAACTGGTGTTAGTATGTTTATGCTCCAGAACATACCGGTTCCATAAAAGAGACCAAGAGAATAAGTACCAGGCTTAATAAAAGAAGTACTGGAGTTAATTCATTCAACTAAAAATTCTCCAGCGGGGTACCCAAGCATGGCTGCAGTCTAATGACTGAAACAAGTTCAAGAAAAAGCTTATAGGGTGGTCATATGGCTGGTCATACTGCATTGCTTTGTTTAATAAATGAGCAGTGTTACACATTAATTTGCTATGGGAAAGCGTTATAAATATCACCCCAGTAACTAGATCAAAAATCATGTTGCTTCATCAGCAAAATGTGTCCTTCATGAACATTAGCAAGCAATAAGGATGCAGCATACATACACACAGACACACACATGTATATATAGATATGCATGTGTGTGTACCGTTGTCTAGGTACCACATGATGGTTTAAATGAGCATCATTGCCATACAAGTGAGGTTGTTTGTTCCCACCCTTCCATAAAAAAAAAAAAACCTGTCTAACTATGGGAAAATATTAACTTGCTTGGAAGAAGGTGAGGGATGGTGACACTGCAGAAAATTTGCTTTATGAAACTTATGCAAGCATGAAATGATGACAATGATATATATATATAATAATAATAATATTAGGGACAAAATCCAAAATTACAGGTAAAAACTAAATTAAAATCAATTTATAAAAAATTAAAATTAAATTGAGCTTTACAGATTAAAATATATAAGAGGACACAGATGTGTGTCGATAAGCCAGCTGGAGGAGATGTTCTCCTGGGGCTAAAAGCAACAGTAACATCCACCCTTAGGGGTCAGCCACATTTAAGTGGCAAATATACTTCACTTTAAAAATATATAGTTTTAGGGAAAAGAACCAAGTTTCAAGAACTCATCGATGAAAATCCACTATCACATAGAAAAATTAATAATTAAAAGCACAATAAATGAGTATAATATAATACAAAGTAAATATCATAAGATAAAGATAATAAACTTGGTTCTTTTCCACACACACACACACACACACACACACATTACAAACAGAGGGGGAGAGAAAGAGGGAGAGAGAAGGAGAAAGAGAGATAGACAGACAGACAGATAAATAGATAATATGGAAAATGAATACTTAAAATTTCATAGATATTTTGAAGATAGGATACATAAGCTAAAAGTTATTTGTTTATTATTGCTTTTTCATATCTAAGGATGAAGAAGAGTGTTTGCTGTAAAAGATGAGTGAAGTTTGTGTGGGGAAGGAGGAAACTGACATTTCCAGCTATTGTATAATTTGTGCCAATGCAAACCATTAGCAGTTTTCTCAACCTCTGCTTTTTTTTATCTGTTGCTGTAGAGACTGTAATGATGTTTTGTATGTGTCTATAAGCATGGCATTACAATGTAGAGAAATGTGTTTCAACAAATAGTGTTTCTGAATCAGCTCAACAGTGACAATGAATCTAGTGACAAATATAATAATGATGAAGAGAAACATTGTTTTTACAAATATGTTTATGCCCAAAACATAGCTGAGAAAAGCAAGAGAATCATTTATAGTAAAAATGATGATGAGAATGAAAGAATTGCATTAGTTTCTTTGATAATGAGGATTATGATGATGACAATGATGAGGCAGGTGGAAAAGGAATAGAATGGTAACTTCATCCATTTTATGATGGTAATGTGAACTTTGAAGATTTGGTTGTTAATACTTGCAGATCACTTGATTGCATATAGACTCCTTTGCTGGTCGAAGGAAGTGGTTTTATACTTGTGAGCTCACTGTGTAAAATCAACATAGACTGAGAAACCTAGGTAGTTTGAAGGCTTTAACTGTGCATTGTTTATATGTAGAGTGGTTGTGGTGTGGGTGCAGTTTCTTTGATAAGTGTAGCAATTATGGTTTGGTTCACACACACACACAATTAATCTCTCTTGTGAAATAAATATTGTTACTCAAAATGATGCAGATGCCACCTTATCAGCACAGGATCTCAAAATGTTATCAGACTGAAAGAATCTAAATTCCAATAATCAGCACTACCTGTGAGAGGGTTAGAGTTAAATATAGCTTTCACAACACTATATTGACTGTCTTCACCAAAGCTGTAGGTTTTACAGATAAATGGAAACAAGATGTCTGGTCGCGTAATATTCTTTTGAAATTTTCTATCAGAGAAGTGTTTAACGAGGAGGATTACTTATAAGTATGGTTAAAGATTAATTGCACCTCTGACTCCATACAAATATTTTAAGGATCCTGCATAACATCTAAAAATCTGACATTTTAGTCAGTGAAGTAATTGGGTTTCTCCATCTGGTGCCTAATTCAGGGCTGTGACTCAATATTCCTGTGCGTCTGTGAGACATGGACACTAACAGCAAAGATTGAAAGAAGAATCCAGGCTACACAGATGAAATGCTTTAGGAGACTTTTGGTAATATCATATTGAGATCATGTCACAAACGAGGAAGTGAAAAAAAGAATAAGGCAGGCAATAGGGCCTTACGAGGAACTTCTTACTATAGTAAAGGAACACAAGCTCAAGTGATTTGGGCATGTCATGTGCTCATCAGGGATGGCCAAAACAATCTTTCAAAGAACAGTCAAAGGGGGAAGAGGCAGACAGAGAAAGAGGTGGGAAAATAACATCTGTGAGTGGAGAGGCCTAAAGATGAGAGATGCAGTGCAAGAAGCAGAAGACAGACAGATGGTTGCAAAGTCATCAGTAGTGCCCCAGTGGTCAGCCACACTATGAGATATGTAATGTAATGTAGAAGGCATTGAAAATTAAGAGTGACTCGGTGGTAGTCACCAGAATTCACAATTAAGTTCAAATAATTATTATAAAACTATGTCTTTGTGTGGGTGTATACATACAAATGCATGGGCACATTTTTTAAAAATCTAAACCATGCATTTGTTTATGTACTTAGTTTATCACTGATATCACTGAATGTTAGTTTTTCATTAAATCTGCAATGTTAGTAACTCATTAAGCTTACAAAATGATGTTTCTATTCTGAAGTTGTTAAATAGTTAGCAAAAGATGGTTTTATTCAGGTGGGGGTGAAAGGCCACATTAAAACTATTCTTTTATAAAATGTCAAAAAGAAAAAGTTTCAGAATGAGCACCTGCACTCATCATGATCATCATTTCATGTCTACTTTTCTATACTTGCACAGATCAGATGGAATTTGTTGGAACAGATTTTCTATGTCTTGATGCCCTTCCTGTTGCCAACCCTCACCTATTCCCATACAAAGTAATATTTCCCCAGAGTCAGACATGTTTTTCATGGAAGACTATAAATGAACAACATCTCTTCTAAGACAGTGATACACCTTTTGAACCAGATGGTCTCAGGTGGGCTAGATCAAAAGAGTTAAACCACAGTAAAAAAACAAATGAATATGCATGTACCCCAGTATGCCTACAGTTCAATCAGACAAGTCAGTAAAAAGAATGGAGACAGATAGAGGGAGGGTGGGAAAGAAAATAGAGATGTGGAGTAGGGAATTTGCTAATAGAAATATTTGTTTATTACTGGTTTCAGTCATCAGACTGTGGCCATGCTGGAGCAATGCCTTGTAGGATTAAGTTGATCAAATTAATCCCAGTATTAATTTTTACTTTGATCATTGTTCTATTGACCACTGGCTGTCAAGTGGTGAGGGACCAACACTAACACACATGCACAAAAGTGCACACACACACACACACACACGCACACACACAGAGTCATGGACACAACAGGTTTTCACATAGTTACAGTTTCAGACTGTAAATTCACTCACAGAGATTTGGTTGGTCTGGGGCTGTAGTAGAAGACACTTGCCCAAAGTGTTGTGCAGTGGGACTGAACTCGAAAGTATGCGATTGCAAAGCAACATTCTTAACCACTCAGCCAAAGTAATGAACAGTAGTAACTAGAGTAAAGCAAGAGAGATAATAGTTTCCTTTTCAATAACTGATATGGAAATATTAGAAGGAATCACACAACACACTATACTGTACATAGGTCTTTTATGTTGTGTATATTAAAATGAAGGATAAAACAGAGAGGAACATTTACTGAAATCTGCTCTTAAGAACAAAATGAGCTCATAAAACCACATATAGAAACATATATATATGCATATATTCCTTTTCCTTGTTTTTTTTTTTTTTAATCTAAATATAATTGAAAACAAACCCATAACCATAACTCTATGAACAAAGATATTTAAATTTTCTTTATTATTCAACATCAGTAATTTCCTTTTAATTGCCTTTAAAACACACACGCACATAGACAAAACTATAAATAATAAATAAATGGCATGAAAATCTTTGAGTATGTCCTTGACCTAGAAAGGTCAGTTAAAGAATGACAAGAAAGGCTGGAGAATATTGCTTTAAATGTATTAAATATCCTGACAGTTTAGAGCAATAATATTTCATTTGAACTTCAGACACTAAAACTGAGGGTATCATTATGCTTGTAATAAAACTAACTACCAGCAACTTGGAAAAAATGTGTATGTTAAAACAAAGCTAAAAAGCAGTATCAGTAACTCTTACAATAACACTAATGGAGGATTTCTTATTATATCCAGTCATAAAATGGAGGAGTCAATTAACATTTTAGTATAAAATTAACACTTATGATCAAGGGAACTGTTCCTTTTTAACCATGAACAAGGTCAACTGTTGTAGTGTTGGTGATGTGGGAATAGGATGAACCCTGCTATTACTACTATTTATTCTATCATCTGTGAAAAAAAATCAACCACATTAGAGTTTGAATTTTTCTCTTTTAATGAGGACTAAACTAGATAGCATAATACATTAAGTAATGCTTCATACATTTTGAAACAAAACCTTATCTTATCACAGACACAGACACACACAGAGGTATGGATGAAATGGGAAGCTGAGAGGTTTTATCATTTTCAGGTTACTATAAGGGGTAGAGTGAGAAGGGAGCATTTTTTAGGCATTCTGTTTTCATATTGTCGCACACATAGATAAAAATGTGTAAAATTTCAAGCAGTCATAAGAGAGCAACAATATAGTGACAAGAACAATGACTGTAAAGAAAAATAATTTTGCTTAGTCAAAATCTAGCAGATGCCTTGCAATGACTGCACTGAAAATGCATGATAAATGAATAAATATGTCAAACAGTTGATTGACTTATCTAAAAGCATTTTCAAGTAAAGCTGTTGAGAAATACATAAGGTGTTATAGAAAGATCAGTGATAGATATATATATTCTTTAATTTGTTTTAGTCATATGACTGTGGCCATACTGGAGCACTGCCTTTGGATGCAATCATGCTGGAGCACTGCCTTTGACTGTGGTCATGCTGGAGCACCACCTTAAAGAGTTTTAGAAGAAATTGACTTATTCTTTGTAAGCTTAGTACTTATTCTATCGGCCACTTTGGCTGAACTGCTAAGTTACGGGGACATAAACACATCAGCATCGGTTGTCAAGTGCTGTCAGGGGGATAAACACACACACACACACACACACACACACACATATATATATATATATATATATATATATATATACACACACACACAATGAACTTCTTTCAGATTCCATCAACCAAATCCACTCACAAGGTTTTGGTTGGCCTGAGGATATAGTAGAAGACACTTACCCAAGGTGTCATGCAGTGGGATTGAAACTGGAACCATGTGGTGGGGAAGCAAACTTCTTACCACACAGCCACACACACATACATACACAGGCACAAGTAGGGAGAAAAGGGGCAACAAAGCGACTAAATTTGATAATAAATTTAGTTATGTATATAATATGAATGTCCAGACACAAAAATAGAAGCATAAAATTATTTGGTTCAAAGTCCCATTCACCCTCAATGTAAGTACATATATTGCTAAACATCTCTACAGTATTTCAAAAAAAAATAATGGTAACAAAAGGGTTAAACCTTAACCCAGCCATACACATAAGTTTGCAAGAGAAATACCACAGACCAATAGCAAAAATCTTAGTCTTCTACATTTAATACTTCTGGATCATGTAACCTCTAAGTTGTTTAAGTAAATAATTAATCTTTCAAAATCAAGGGTAGGATGATTTCATCATCATCAATATTCTTTCAAAAATCCAGAGAAATCTTTAGGCTGATGTTTATCAAAATACATGTGGCTATTGAAAATACTAATGTCAAAGACTATAATTTTATATGGAATATATTAACAATAGGATAACAATGGTGGTGATTTAGCCTCTCAGAAAATAAATGTACTGCTTTAAAGAAGTTCACTCTTGAACAAATGTTCAGGAAATCTTTCTCTCATCAGAAAATCAAAGTATTTCTGAAATGATATGAATAAAAAGTTCCGTATTTTTTGTTTGTCATATATCATTCAGAACAGTGCGCTAACAATTAATAGCCTAAAAGCAATAATGCAATTTCAACTTCAGGTTAAAATAAAATTTACACCCAACTTTACACACTTCTATTCTTTACACCTGTGGATTATTTTACAGTAAGAATCTTTGATATATATA
>NC_068981.1:57150638-57159305 GCF_001194135.2 Octopus bimaculoides | reverse complement strand
TATATATATATATATATATATATATGTATATATTTCTTTGTGTGTGTGTGTGAGCATGCATGTTTGTACACGGGGGTCTGTCTCCATTATATTTGTGTTGCCCTTGACTTCACAGGAGAGTTATAAAAAAATGTCAGTCATATATGGAGTATCATTCATTTCCAATCTTTTTGTGTAAATGTCTGTCCACGGAAAAATATGGCCTAACTTGGAAATAGGAACGGTTGGTGGCAGATAGGTCATCTGATCATAGAAAATAAGTCTCAATGAACTCCATCTGGCACATGCAAGCATAGAAATGTGGATGTCAAAATGGTGTTAAAAACGCACATATCCACACATAAACATAAACACTTTTCTCCTTCCAGAGCATCTGAAATTTCTTTCATCTTCCTCCAATACTGATATTTACCATCAACTAGACCGCCACCCTTGTTCCATTCATTACATTCACCTCTAGCCCTATCTCTAACCATCCGTCACTCTCCTCTCACGTTCTAATGAATTTATCCATCTATCCTTTCCAATCTTCTGCTTGTATTTTCTCTTATATTTACCATCTTATATCTTCATAGTACACTCTGTCACTTGTCACCATCTTCAGTATCTTCTTTCCAGTTACTCCACCCTTATATAATAGGAGGTTAGCCGTGTATCTCTTCTTTAGCAAGTTCCTTCTCTGTGCTGTCTGTCATACTCTAGTCTCTCAACACTGGGCATAAAGTCACCATTCTCTCTTCTGCAGCTTTACTCGTGAAAACCTCACTAGTGAGCATGTCAAGAAAAATAGCACCAATTACATTCTGTAAAGTGGTTGGCATTAGGTAGGGCATCAAAACATAGAAATCAAGCCAAAGCGAACATTGGAGCTTGATGCAGTCTTCCAGTTATTAGATTCTGTCAAAATGTTCACTGCATGCTATCAAGGTGATGATGATGATGATAAGAGACACAAAACACAACACACACATACCTATATACACATAGACAAATACATGTACTATGTGTCTGTGTATATATATATATATAGTAATGCTCATTATATAAATATAAACGAATATATATATATATATGTACACACACACACAATACATACTTAATGTTATGCAATACCACCCCACCAATAAATATTAAATAAACCGTAAATACATGCATATGCCATCCAATTTCTATACATAAAATTAAAGTAAAACATATTGCTAATACAAACCAAATAAAAATGTATTTGCACACACACACTCACAAACACACATTATATGTAGCTAAATCTGGATAATGGAATTGCTCAGTAGAAATGAGGAATGCAAATATGCTGGACAGGTAAAAAAAAAAAAAAAAACCCACCTTCACACACACAAAAAAAAACTAAAACAAAGGAAAAATACATTGTTTTTCTCACTCAGTATTTAAAACAGAATAGCGGTTTACATGAGAATATTGGGTGAGATGATGTAAAATGACTGAATACACATTACATATTAGGTTGTGTGTGTTTGTGAGTATTGGACAAAGAGAAGCAAAATAATAATTTCTGGAGAGAAAAAATTATTTCTGTTTTAGGAAAGGGCTGACCAAGCTATTGGCAGAACTTGGGAGGTAAAAGGATAAAAAGAGGAGAGGAAGTATGTGATTTGAAACAACTTTCTACAGACTCCTCTAAATGTGAAACCAAATAGAGAGAGAGAGAGAGAGAGAGAGAGAGAGAGAGAGAGAGAGAGAGTGAGACAGTAGTTTGCATAGATGAATGGATAGTTAGTATTAGAAAAATGCCAGATGGCTGAAGTAGTCTTGGTTGAATATGTTCTGTGTGAAGCTAGCCAAAAGGGAAGTAAAAGCAGTGCAACATAAAAAGGCTCCCCTGGGGATCAGCCTAGCTTTAAGGAGTTCTCACATCCACAGGTGGTCAATGTTGATTCTGTAGCATTTCAGTACAAATGGACCTACTACTGGGAGAAAGAGGATATCATTTATTTAGCAGTAGTAGTGTGGTGGTGGTGGGGATAGTAGTAGTAGTAGTAGGAAGAGGAGGGGGAGGAGGGGGTTAAAAATAAATAAAACATCCATAAGATGAAGGATTTGATAGCTGATGTATTAGTGTAGGGGGTTGAAAAATTCAAACATTGGCCCCATGGGATATACCAGAATAAAAGGGAGAAAGCAGAGAGATTGAAAGAAAGAAAATGAAAATCTGAAATAGAAAAGAGGAGATAGATAGATAGATAGATAGATAGATAGATAGAGAGAGAGAGAGAGAGAGTATGAGAGAATAAAATAAGATAAGGATATGCTGGAAGGCTATTCAGTACAGACAGAAACTCAGCAGGTTAAAGCCTTATTTAGTGAAAACTTACAGCATTTGGAGAACTGCAAGTACTCTAACCACAGGTTTCTGATCCCAAGATAAAACTATAAAGAATGGTTCAGTGAAGCAGGGAGTTAATTACTGTAGAACTTTTTAGTTGTAATGTAGCATCTAAATTAGTTTAGCTGATTATAAAAGAATGGCAGGTGGGTGAAGTGAAACCGTTAAGGCAATATTTAGTTCACTCAACTGAGATTAGTGGTTGGAAATAGCTTTGTATTGTTATTTTTTTATGTATGTATATTTAGTTTGAATTCACACATATTCACACAAACAACCATTTATACACATGTGCATCAAAAAATGTGCAATGCTAAAATCTGAACCTGTAATATTAGCTATTAGTGATGCTGTATCTCCTTACAAATGTATTAATCAACTTCTGATTTCTTTTAAATTATCAACATTTTGATTTTCTTCAATTTTTTTTTCCTTTTTGTCAGTCCATTAGTTTAGATTGTGAAGGTGTATGACCTAGTGATTAGACTGCTGTGCTCACGGTCTCTAGATCATGGGTTTGATTCCCAGACTGGAAGACGTGTTGTGTTCTTGAGCAAAACATCTCATTTCACATTGCTCCAGTCCCCCTTCAACCAGGCTGTTTGTTGGGCTGTTTGCCCGGCCAATGGGGTAGCATCATTTGAAGGCTAAAACAAGCACATTGTGACCAGCGGTGTGTAACATCATCTAATAGCCTCGTGGGTCATGTGGTGATTAGTTAGCTCATGAACTGCACATATAATATGTACAACAACAACAACAACAACAATAGTTTCAATTTTGGCACAAGGCCAGCAATTTGGGGGAAAGGATAGTTAATCACACAAACCTCAGTACTCAATTGGTACTACAGTTCTATATTTAAGAGATGAGGAATTATGTACATTATTTACATTTACATTTGATAGATATTTGTCCTCATCTTTGTTGTTAACACAGTGTTTCGGCGGATATACCCTCCAGCCTTCATCATGGCGTAGTGGTTAAGAGAGCGGGCTACTAACCCCAAGATTCCAAGTTCATTCCAGACAGTGACCTGACGATTCTACTAGCTCACTACTACTACTACTACTACTACTACTACTACTAATAATAATAATATTAATAAATCAAATCACTGGCTAACACAATAAAATAATATTAAAACAATTATTCAGTTACACAGATTATAGATACAAGAAAATATGAAATATGTAATGACATATGAAAAAGGAAGAATGCAAGCATATATGTGTCATCAGCAATCCCCTGGGATCAAGGTTGGTTGCTCCATCAGATTTAACTTCTGTGGACCCCATGTGATCATGTCACTAATATAAGTCAATGTGGGACACTGCAGTGTGGTTTTGGATCAGACATTTGTTATCTCATGGGAGAAGTTCTATGGTTGGTTGTTTCATGCTGCTTTCTCTGCTCATGTTTATAAGTAAAATGTTCATTTTTTTTTGTATTGAAGTGTTGGGTCACCATAGATGATCCCTCTTCACTTGTGTTAGTTAGTCATCTATGATTTCCACTTGTACATCTATGATTTCCACATTACATTGACACTACACTTCCTTTTGCTCATTCTCAAACCCCTTCGTTTGACATCTTTGAATGTGCTTTCCTTCATTTACCTAGAAATATACAGTTGCTTTGGCAACCAATAGTCCAACATTTGCACATCATGATCATGATCTCAATACAAGAAATATTGGTTTGTCTGCACACAGCAATGTCTAGAATGTGCATGATTTTCCTCCTCTCTTTGAGGGTATCTTTCCAGCTTATGGAGATATCACCTATAACCTGTCCAGGTTTCAGTGCCATATTGGTGCATAGGTACAACTGCCTTATATAACATTAGCTTAATTGCTTGTCTCAGATCATGATTTTACATATACCAATCTACTCAGATGACCAAAGTTTGTATTGACATGTTTTACCTGGTGCTGGATGACCTCACCAATATCTGCATTAAGTGGCAAGAGATTATCCAGATATTAGAAGGGCTCTATATTTCCACTGTACCTGAATGTACCTGAATGGCTGAACCAAGTTCCTGTTTGTTGGGCACTTTTTAATGCAGGACCTCTGTTTTATTTATGTGAGAGTTAGCTCCATGTTCTTATAAGTTTGCACTGGCACATAAAAGACACCATTTCGAGCGTGGCCGTTTTCGTGCGGGTGACACGTAAAAGCACCCACTACACTCTCTGAGTGGTTGGCGTTAGGAAGGGCATCCAGCTGTAGAAACTCTGCCAAATCAGAGTGGAGCCTGGTGTTGCCATCCGGTTTCACCAGTCCTCAGTCAAATCGTCCAACCCATGCTAGCATAGCATGGGTTGGACGATATATATATATATATATAATCCAAGAGAGTTAGGGGTTGAGGATCCAACCCACTAAGGGATTTTATATAGCAATAAGAAAATGGAGGGGAATATGAGGTACTCATCAAATTGCAGACACTGTATTCCATTGATTAATCTGTTTATTTTATAACCAAAATGACAAAAATGACAATATACAGACACTTATGATGTACCATGTCATATCAACAATTAAGATTTCAAATTTAATGGACATCTAGCAATTGGAAAAGGGACAAAATCTTACAGCTGTTTCGGCCTAGTGTTGGCATGCCCCATTCTATCTATATAACTCCAGTATGCTGGAGTAATTAGTAGATGAAAATGAAGTAATGGGGGTACATGCATGATTCACTAGGCCTCTTCAGAGATTTACAAAATTCAATTCATGAATTTTGCAAAATTTACATACAAATATAAAATAAAAATAAAAATAAAAAAATAGAAATATAAGGCATACAAAAATACAAAAAGTATATTAAAAAAACCATATAAAGAGTCATAAAAACTTATATATACATGCATATGCATGTATACATTACCATATACAGATATACATGGATACAAAAACATAAACACATGAGTACATATATGTGTGCTCAGATGCACATATACAGATGGCTGTACAATGGACGGGGTGTCGTTTGCTAGTATATATATATATATATATACAAAACAAAAATGCACGTGTCTTCTACTATAGCCTCGGGCCGACCAAAGCCTTGTGAGTGGATTTGGTAGACGGAAACTGAAAGAAGCCTGTCGTATATATGTATATATATATATATATATATATATATATATATATATATATATATATATATATATATATATATATATATATATGTGAGTTTGTGTGTCTGTGTTTGTCCCCCCATCTTCGCTTGACAACCGATGCTGGTGTGTTTACGTCCCCGTAACTTAGTGGTTCGGCAAAAAGGGACCGATAGAATAAGTACTAGGCTTCCAAAGAATAAGTCCTGGGGTCAATTTGCTCGACTAAAAGGCGGTGCTCCAGCATGGCCACAGTCAAATGACTGAAACAAGTAAAAGAGTATATATATTTTTATGAATAATAAAATATTTATATAGTTGACTAGTTTTGCTTATGCTAATAATTGTTAAGTAGCTTGTGATAATGCTATAATTTCATGCTATCATAATAAGTTTTCATTCCATGTTAGTAGTAGAACAAACAAACACACACACACACAAATCCTGCAAAAGTCAACTCATCCTTTGTCCTTCATTCTTTTAGGGTTACCAGCCAATGGCTAGTGCAGCCCTCTCTTTCACTAGTTGTCACATCCTGGTTGTTTGATTGGGTCAAGGTGTAGGAGGAATGAGAGAGTATCTATATTTGCTTGTGGTCACATTTTACCAAGTTAATCTTGATTCTAGGTATCAGCAGGGTTTTGTTTTGATTTGTTCATTTAATTTCTCCCTCCCCACTTGCACTGAAGCAAGTGTTTTTTTTTTCCTCTGCATTATCTTTTTTTTTTTTCAAGAATAAATTACATTATCTATCAATGCAAAAATGAGTTGGCATTGGTTAAAGTACAATTTGTAACCATAACAAATCTAAACTAACACTGTTTGAATTTACATATGAGCTCTTTGTAGTTTTCTGAGGTAAGAAAAACTGGAACCCTAACAACAAGGGGTCAAGAAAAAAAAAAAAGAAAAAAAAAAAGAAAGAAACTGGCTTCAAAATAGTTATAGTATCAAAAATATTCTACATACACATCATGACAGTTGCTCCGGTTATTCTCAAGATGATCTTGAACAAACAAAGTAGGGGAGGAGAAAGAGACTGGGAGAAATGAGGACTGAGAAAGACAGAAAAAGAGTGGGGAACTAAAATTGGGAGATGTGTGTTAACTTAAAATTCCTTGTTAAGAAAGATTATAGGAAGTCATTAACATTCTATAACAGAATTTGAAAATTATTCTTATAAAAACAATATTAGAAAATGTATATAGCAACCATATGGAAGAAATGACTGCCACAAACATTTCTCTTTAAGATTACACCAGAGCTGAGGCCAACAAACTTGTATGCATTCATATCACAAAGTTAACAAGATGATGAATTTATTTGGGAGTGTAGTAACTGAATGTTTAAGATTATGTTCTTGTGCTCTTTTAAGTCACAAATGTTATAACTTTTAATTTTCTTCTGTTAAATATTTTGGAGTTTGCATATCAGATGAGAAATAAGGAATGATATAAGTAGATGAGGAATGGTGTAATGCATCAAGAAGCTATATCTGAAATTGAATAAGCAAAGAAAGAAAAAAACAAAAACACCCTTTTACACTGCAGTTTATCTATCATAAAATATTACATGACTTCCGCCCCATGGTGGAGAAGTTTGAATTAAGGAAAGCATCAAACTGTGAAACATCTGTTCCTTCAATTAATGTAAATATTTCTATGTACAAAAATCTATCCAACTCTTTTTATTTCAACCTCTTTAGTCAAAGCCCTCTTAAAATTGTTACAATCGCTAGGTCTCAAAGGCTCTGATGATCTTTCATAGTGATATGCATGTAACATTAACTAAACTGCATCACAGACTAGGAGTCTTCTTTAAGAAAATACTCGAGACCTGATCAATTGCTGACCATCAACAAGGCTCAACTATGACCACAATAGAGTAACATGCACATGCATGAAACTATGTGTCTGCTAAACACACATATAACATAGTTGGTATCAAAAGGAAGACAATCTGACCCTGTAACAACAATTTGATCATCAACACACAACCACCAGCTCACAGATGTACAATAGTTTCCTGTCATTGCCTCTTCTACTACTGTTAGAATAACCTCTGGTGCTTTAACTAATTGATAGCATATTTTTTGACACACCTGTCTTCTGCCTCCTACCACTCCTACTGTCTGTTTATCACCTCTTAGATTCTGCACAAGACACTCTCCTGATCCATTTTTTCTTTTGATCTGTAACTCACTGATATTCTATCTTTGAAAATTTCCCCCTTCAACCATCAGCTTGGTAAACCATGTGTAAGAACTTTGGACTATTTTGCTAAAATATTTTTCAGTATCTTGCTAAGAAATTTTCCCATACAATAGCAGAAACTGAGTTTCATAAAATGATTTAATATATAAGCATAAGATATTGAATTGAATTATAAAAATGGAATGTTGTAAAGATCCTGTCTTCCTCAAGAACATTGAAAATGTAAGAAAAATGGCTAAAACTAAGAACTGAAATTGATTTGTGGGCAGACTGACTTAATGTTTTTTTTTTATTCTGCTCTGTTATACTTACCAAAAACTCTTTCCATATTATGGGACTATGTACGATATAGTCTAATACAATCACGTAAACATGTAATGATGACAACAAATTAATAATGAAGTAAAATATGATGACCGTTTAAATTTTAATGGTAGCAGACAATCTTAATGGTTTAGCAGCATTGCCAGACAAACTATAAATCACTGTCAAGATGTATTGTTTTACAAATGAAGCAAACATGAAGTAATAATGTGAATAAAAGGTCATATCAAGCACAAACTTATTTTCCAAAGAGACTTAATATTTTAAACCAAAATCCTAATAAGTAGGAAGGTAGATAAAACACAAACCCCTTCAGGTAGATGGCCCTGCTCAGTATGTAGAAAAGGAGTAGGTAGTAACTCTATAAGATGTACCCGGTGCAAGCTATGGACACATAAGAGGTGCAGCAACATCAAAGGCAGGTTAACTAGCAAGTTAGTTTTTGTTTGTGGCAGATGTTCAGGTGCAATAAAGACTGCAAACAAACAGGAAACAACTTCTATCTCATTCCAGGGTGAAAAACTAGAGGTAGTCGATAGCTTCCGCTATCTGGGCGACCAAGTTAGTAGTGGGGGTGGGTGCGCTGAAAGTGTAGCTGCTAGAATAAGAATAGCCTGGGCAAAGTTTAGAGAGCTCTTAC
>NC_068981.1:57147446-57149881 GCF_001194135.2 Octopus bimaculoides | reverse complement strand
GGCACATAAAAGACACCATTTCGAGCGTGGCCGTTTTCGTGCGGGTGACACGTAAAAGCACCCACTACACTCTCTGAGTGGTTGGCGTTAGGAAGGGCATCCAGCTGTAGAAACTCTGCCAAATCAGACTGGAGCCTGGTGTTGCCATCCGGTTTCACCAGTCCTCAGTCAAATCGTCCAACCCATGCTAGCATGGAAAGCGGACGTTAAACGATGATGATGATGAGCTGTAAATACTTCAGACTTTACATGATTTTTTGGAACCTGATTTGAAATTCTTTGAACATTATCATATTAAAGCAATAACTAAAATATGATGCAATAGTTTTCAAAAATATTGGAGATAACATTGTTGTAGATTGTTTAAATTTTTGATTACCAAAGCTAATATATGTTAATCCCTCATGGTTTTTGGTCTCGGTTTCTCTTGTTATTTTTAATACAAATGAAGTATTATAACATTTATCAAAGTATGTTAGATAATGAAAGAATAATGTTGAAAACTGCAATATTTAAAGAAAACAAAACAAGACAAAACAAAGAAATACCATCAGCAAGCTTGAATGTACAGTAAAGTAGTAGTAGAGATTGTCATTGTTATTTTATCAAATTTGGTTATTTTACATTTTTTTTTTCATGTTCAATAATAATAACATGACACTTTGAGGTCAGATATTTTTCTTGTTAAAGAAGAAACATCAGAAAATACATCGAAACAAATATTTGCAACTAAGACAAAAGACACTAATTGCTTGAAACACCTTAATTGATAAATAGCAAATATTCTTCCATTAATATTATTCTCTGATTCAACTGGAGAAATTATACCCCCTTCCCCGACAGATACACACAAATATACATTTATTTTTCTACACACAAAACTTGTTAGGCAAACTATTATCTGAAAACAAAACTGAAATTAAACATCACACTTCTCAGTATTACATTACTCTTTTCTAGATTTGAATGTTGTTAAAAACAAAACAAAACGAGAAAGGCTAGTATTGAGTTTTACATTTTCCTCTAATAATGTGCTTTTGTTCTATTTTTTAAAAATTATTATTTTGATTTGTTAAACAGTACAAGAAATTGACTAATATTTTTTTTTTCCATCTGTGTGGAGGGTAAGGGGAAAGATGTTTGATATGGTGGTAAATATAATTGTTGTTCATTTGAGAAATATTAAGTCTTATTTTCTCAAGGGCCTTCAAGGAAATGAAACAGTTTTTGCAATGTAAAAGCTATATCATTGCAAATGAAAGAGAGGTGGAGAAAGGAAAGAGTGAGAAAAACACAAAAAAATGAGAGATGGGGGGGAGGTGACTGACTTAGGAACATAGGCCAATTGAATTCACACACACACACGTACATACACCCACATATACACAAACGAGTATGTACAGTCCTTATCATCACCAATATTTCCCCAACAATATGCAGTATGCATAAAGTAAATGTAAATGTAAGACAAACAATACACAAGCACAAACACACTATGTATGTGTATATATGTGTGTACTTACATGTGCGTACACACACACACATAAACACACAATATATATATATATATATATATTCAAAGGAGTTTTTATTTATTTAATTTCTTCTTCTTTTTCCCTTTTTAAAATAATCTGAAGTTTATTAAATTCTATATCAAGTGAGAATTAGTCATGGCTTTCACATTATACCCCCTGAATATTCCTGGGGGGATATTCAGAGAAGTTAGAAGCAACTATATAGGCCAAGTAGTTTGAAACCAAATAAAAATGAGAGAGAGAAAGAGAGAGAGAGAGAGAGAGAGAGAGAGAGAGAGAGAGAGAGGAGGGTCTTTTAAGACAAGAAACACATTGCTTAGAGCTCATGGGTATAATCTAGGTAGGGCTGTTGGATAGATCACAGCAAGAAATAACAGTTAGAGCAGGTCACTAAGAGCAAAGTGGTGAAGGAAAATTTGACAAAGACACTTGTCCTGATATAGGGCACAATTCAAACTAGTAAAAGTTTTTCAAGTTTGATCCAAAGATTCTTTCGATATTGCTGTGATCGTGAATTCTCATCCTGATTGGATACAAAGTCTCATCTCTGCATGGGAGAAGAAACGAGAGATCATTCCTTACTCCTGACTAAGTTAAAAAGAAAAATTAGGAAGTTAAAGTCAGGTAAGCTGTTAGGAGATATCTAATATTCCATTAAGAGAATGATGAGCTTTGCCTCAATAACACTCATCAGCTACTATATTTTATATAAGGCTAAACCCCTTCTGAGCAAGAAACCCAGGGTAACCCCATAAGCCGGACTACCCTACTATAATATTAACTGCTCTACATCTTAGAGTGTGCTAACGCCTGTGTTAGAATGGTGGCAGCTGATGAAGAAAAATGTTCTCTATGTGGCCTGTGTGTTTTCTGTACTCTGGTTATTATTATTTCTTTTGT
>NC_068981.1:57147083-57147436 GCF_001194135.2 Octopus bimaculoides | reverse complement strand
TACTCTGGTTATTATTATTTCTTTTGTCTACGTTTTGTTTGCAACGTCCTGTACCCAGATATGCACCTATATATACAGGTAGATGTAGGTATGCCCATACTTGTATGTATATATGCATATACTCATTTACTATTTGTTTTATATCATCATCATCATCATCGTTTAACGTCCGCTTTCCATGCTAGCATGGGTTGGACGATTTGACTGAGGACTGGTGAAACCGGATGGCAACACCAGGCTCCAGTCTAATTTGGCAGAGTTTCTACAGCTGGATGCCCTTCCTAACGCCAACCACTCAGAGAGTGTAGTGGGTGCTTTTACGTGTCACCCGCACGAAAACGGCCACGCTCGAA
>NC_068981.1:57126098-57146327 GCF_001194135.2 Octopus bimaculoides | reverse complement strand
TATATATATGTATATATATAAAGAAGGCTCAACCACTTTAAGATTAATTGTTAGTCTAATGAGTTGCATTATCATAGTTTTAGTTCCTGCTAAAGTATTACTGTTGTACCGCTAAGCAAAGAACACTATCTTGTATGTCTTTCTGTAGTTTTGTAGTTTCACTGCTTTTTGGTTTTTCAGCTATCCTAGCAAGCTTGCATTAAAATAGTGTGTATAACCAGTTGAGATGAGACAAGTCAGAAACAAAGTTTATAATTATTCTAAGTGTGGATCTAAAATACATTATTTTTATTACCATTATTTTTCAAAGTATAAGATGTATTACACTTTGCTGTTATTATGAAACTATAGTGTTGAATATTTTGTAAGGTTATAATTCAAGCTCTAATTTTATTCTTTTTCTGTTTTCAGTCATTAGTTAAGGGCCATTATGGAGCACCAGTTTGGAGGATTTTGTGGGGGCGCAATGGCCCAGTGGTTAGGGCAGTGGACTTGCGGTCATAGGATTGTTGATTCAATTCCCAGACCGGGCGTTGTGAGTGTTTATTGAGTGAAAACACCTAAAAGCTACACGAGGCTCTGGCAGGGGATGGTAGCGAACCCTGCTGTACTCTTTCACCACAACTTTCTCTCACTCTTACTTCCTGTTTCTGTTGTGCCTGTAATTCAAAGGGTCAGCCTTGTCACACTGTGTCACGCTGAATATCCCCGAGAACTACGTTAAGGGTACACGTGTCTGTGGAGTGCTCAGCCACTTGCACGTTAATTTCACGAGCAGGCTGTTCCGTTGATCGAATCAACTGGAACCCTTGACGTCGTAAGTGATGGAGTGCCAACAATAGTTATGTCATATCTATTTGTCACAAGGGTGTTTTCTTTTCTTTCTTTTTTTAAAAGAAATCTTGTCAAACACATAAACATAAATACAGATATAGGCTGAACCTGCTGCACAGTCTTTTCGTCAACCAATAGTTGACATAGAATTATATTCTCAGATAAAATGTTCCTCAGTTCAATCGTCTTAGTCAATATAGTTGAAAATATGTGAAAGTTACTTTCACACATATCTACAAACTATCTTAAAATTTCAAATCCATTCAACAGGTACAAGCATGATGAAACAGATTCCTTGAGATACATGTTCTAAATTAACAAAAGAACAATGTTGTAAGGAACCTGCAGCCATTTTCATTAGCTTCATCATCATCATCATCGTATAACGTCCGCTTTCCATGCTAGCATGGGTTGGACGATTTGACTGAGGACTGGTGGACCAGGTGGCTACACCAGGCTCCAATCTGATTTGGCAGAGTTTCTACAGCTGGATGCCCTTCCTAACGCCAACCACTCTGAGAGTGTAGTGGGTGCTTTTACGTGCCACTGGCACGAAGGCCAGTCAGGCGGTACTGGCAACGGCCATGCTCGAAATGGTGTATTTTATGTGCCACCTGCACAGGAGCCAGTCCAGCAAGATAGCATTATTTTCCCCTCGTTGCTAGTCATAAAGTTACCACACACACACACACACGCGCGTGCATCAAGTGCACTAAGAGCACACAAAGAAAAAAATCCCACCAACTTGAAATTTTCAACCCACTGGTTGATTAATTAAGACTGATACTAATTGGTATAATTCCCGTGATGTAATCACTTTATCATTCAAGTTGCTTTAATGGTGGTTAATATCTATATTTAAAATTTTTTCAAGTCATTTTTATATCCCCTACACACGTACAACATGAGCCACACCATGCAATACAATGGTTAATTGTTTTTATTATAAAATAGTGAGGATGACATAAGAGGAATGATGAAAATGAAATAAAATCATCTATGCTATAACAAAAAGGGCTATCATATAAATGAAGTTCTGGTATTTCTGAGGAGCTGAAAGTTATTGATCTATCAAAACTAAATTATCAAAACAGTCCACACTATTTTACACACACATATCCCCCCCCCACCTCTCTCTCTCTCTCTACTGTTGTCCAGAAATGATCTCTACTAAGATTAAAAATATGAAGCATACGAAAGCTTTAAACAGTAGGATTTGAAGCTCTGTTGAGCAGAGCTTCAGCAAAATGTCAGTGCTCCTGCATATAATCCTTGCAAGTTCAATATAATCTTTCAAAAACATACTGGAAAGTATACGAAAGAATCCAAGTAGCTTAAAATGGAAGTTGTAGACAGTCAGACCTTTACAACAAGTCTAGCCCAATTCACAGCAATTTTGCTATTAGCAAAAAAAAAAAAAAAAAAAAAAAACCCCGATAAAAGGAAAATTAAAATCCAGCATGACAAAATTTAATTCTGGGCCTTGTGATATTATCATGACACAAAAGGAACAATTATATATATATAAATGTATATCTATAGTGATATCACTAAGCATATTTAAAAAGATCTACATTCAAGATTAAGTGATTTCTCTGAAAGGCATTTCAAAATCATATATGATATCCACATTGCTTTTCTAAAATTCTATTCGCATAGCTAAAATGATATCACAAGTATATTCGTATCCACATATGGTTACAGTGATATCATTAATTCCCAGTTTAAGCATAGCTGTTAAGAGAAAGTATCCCAATACTATAGGATTTGGCAGAACAGATAAAAGCTGGAACAAATGTAACACTCTGGAGATAAGCAAACATATTCCAATTTCCCAATAGTATAGTCTAAATGTCCCCTCATCTCCCTCTGCCTGTCAAAAATTCTAGAACTAAATGAATAATATGCAGCGCACACACGCACACACTAGCAAGTATGTATGCATATCTATCTATCTATCTATCTATCTATCTATCTATTTATCTATTCATATACAAACACATACACACACATGCTATGAACACATTTTTTTTTCACATATTATCAATTATATATTTAACAAACATTTTTTTTTAAATTTCAGTAACCTAGACTTCTTAGTGGAGTTAAGCAGATCTCAAGGGATGAATTAAAAACCAAAATAGAATTAGATGAGCATAATATTCCATTAATATATTACAGGAGTGGAAAACTAACAGAATTATGTGTGTGTGTGTGTATGTTTGTGTGTAAATAACTAGGTAGGAATATCAATGTCACTGAAAGTGAAATAAGGTAGTAATGTGTGTGTGTGTGTGCATGTGTTTTTATTGCAAAGATGTGGCAATCCTATTTAGCATGAATATATTTAAGTGTAGTAATTTAGGAAGAGTGTAGGAACAGAACCAGTGGAATAATGAAACATAGGGAGCAAGTGAGATATATGTTCAATCAATTCCTTGCAGATTTAATTTGGTAAACATTAATCCTTTCTATTATATAAATTATAGATATGAATTGAATGGGATTTAAACTATTTTCTTTGGAATATCTTGGATAATTGTTTCTCTTGTTTAACTGATGAGATTTTAAATGTCAAGTTGGCATCTTTGTTCTTAAATTAATATTAAATGACAACAACATAGTTGCCCATATGTCTTTTGGGGTTCTGATTGTGTACTAAGCTATGGTGGAGGCAGCTTTAAAAGAAACAGTATCTACACTGAAATCAAGTAGCTACATATATACTTGTTGGCTAGGGCACAGAGTGCTTTTGAGCCTTCGTTGACAACCTCGATAGTGCTAAGATAAATATACAAATTTCTGCTTCATGGTACAGCACTCACTGCTATAGAAAAAACAGCTTTACCAAAGAATTATGTGAGTAGGCAAAATGAAAAATAAAAAAAAAATTAAAACTGAAACAAAAATATAGCTCTGGATCTACATGTGTATGTGTACCTATTTAAAAAAAATACTTGTCTTCCACCCCTTCTACTGGTACCAATAGATACCTCCCACTGGTACCAATAGTTATATTTATAACCACCCATATATATGCATACATTTATGCATTTACACATACCCATAACTATATATACTCAAACATATCTGTATCTGTATACTTATATTGGTAAACATATAAAAATGTGCATTCAATTGATAACGACCTCAATATACTGTACTAGTAAGTTTACACCTGTTATTACCTTTCTTTTTGAAAAACAATTTACATTATACATCATGCAATCAAGTTTTAAACATCAAACTGTCCTAAACAAAGCTTTTATTTGCAAGTGGAATGGGTAACTTGATAATATAAAGTCGACAAACAAATCTAACCTTAAATATGAACTGATTTATCTATTACTTAAGTGTTCTCTCTCTAGTACTGAATATGTAAACCGATTACAGGTAGACACTACTAAACGTTGCTAAGAAAAGTCATAACCAAGAGGGAGGAGAATGTAGGACTCTAGGAATCCAGTCTTAAATCAACTATTTATATACTGCTGTATTACTGCAGCTTTGGATATGGTGCAGAGCACTCTTCAAATTCAATCTGTAAAAGCAACATGAAATCATGCCTTTCTCCTGGAGACTCAAGTCTGTACCTCAGCCAGTGATAAACTTTCTTGCTTCCAATGCCAGGATTATGATGAAGTTCTAATTCTGAAAAGACACACAGAGTTGGATCACATACCTTCAATAGTTGTGATCATGGATGATGGTTGCAATAGTCTACTACCTCCAATTCTTCCTATTGGACTAAGTAATCTCTGTCAAGATTGTGTGGCAACACAAAGCAAAACAGCATGTGAATGCCTCCTCTTCCCACTAGATGCCTTCATTTTAAAATTTGGTGGGCAACCATTCTCAGATCAAAGGACAGCTGACAATTGTTGCACTTCTTACAATGAAAGATTTGGGTGGGTTTTAAGGAACACACTGACTTGAAAATTGGGCAGAAGACAGATAACTATCTTGAATGACTAAAATTTGCAAAATATACTTCAGCAAGTAGATGTGAAGTTATTAAGAATTCATTGGCAATCTTGTGAATAGGTATTGATTAGTAACACACAAATAAATACATCGATGTATCTGTCAATGTATTGAAAGAATTTAGTTTCTTTTGTACAGCCTGAAAATTCTTTAGCTCTGAAGTGTTGGAGACCTCATGAAGTAATGTACAAAAGTACCATTCACTTATACATGCCTAAAAACATCTGAAATATTGTGCCCGTCACACACACAAACATCTATGAAATTGTGTCCATTATTATTATACAAATATTTAAAGTATAATGTGCACATCATTACATATAAGCACTTGAGAGAATAAGCTCTTCATACAAACAAGCATGAGACAATGAGCCCATCATGACACAGAAACACCTTATTCAGAATACCCATCATTGCCACACTAACAGTTATAATAGCAAAAACAAAATTGTAATGATACAATAATCTTAGTGTTACAATAAACTTAGTGACACATCTTCCAAACACATTTGTTCATTTGTCTTCTCTCACACCTATCTGTTACTCATTAGGCCCAATATACATACTTTGTTCAGTCAACATCATATCCTCACTACTTAGGAAAAACACAAAGATAAACTCATTGCATATCCTACAAATGCTAGGCTCTACAAACACTGGTAATTTCATAGCAACCACAAAGTTATAATAGCAAATATTACATCACAAAGGTTTGATACTGCTTTTATTTAGTTACTCTTGGAATAAATATATAAAAACTGTTTAAAATAGTTAAACATAGAATTATATCCTTAAACAATATTTTATATTCTTAAAAATCTAGTCAGGAACAGGAAGATCAGTTCAGTATACCACAGGTTAATATATAATCATACCATTTGTTCTTATTCATCAGAATTGACTGCAAACATATTTGTGTACTAAATTTGACCGCATAAATCCAAGTAAGCCATTGATGGATTGCAATATTTAAATAATCTTATTTTTGTATTGTATACAGTTAAATGAACAAATAGGGAAGTTGATAGTGTACTGGACAACTAACCTACCAAGCATATTGTGGCTGTTGCATTATTGTGTCCATAGACACTCAACAATCTGGTCATTCTGAATAGGAGTGGACTCCCTTTGGAGGCTGTGAAATATTTGTAATATGAAAGACCAGTCAAGTACTAGGGTTAATCTAATCAGCTACAACCATCCCCTATATTTGAAATGTTGTGCTTATGTTAAAAATCAATTATACAAACACCTTGGCCAATATTTGCAAAATGGAATAAATGAAAATGCAAATTTACTCCTCTGGTTTAGTGTTTAGTCATTTTGAGAGTGTTAAGCAGAATGACACAAATCTTCTTCTGAATAAAGTACCAATTTATTAAAGATAACAATACTCTTTCAAAATCTGCTAAATATTCCCTATAACAAAGAGATATGAGATGAATAGATGGAAATATTGTCCATATTTACAATGAGATGCTTGTAGTGGATTTGAAATTAAGGCCTAAGAATTACTATTCCAACAACTTGTTCACTTTATGATTTCACTACTACTTAGCTATTATCTAGAATAAAGTACAACAGGAATGCAAAATTATATTATTCGTATCATCTTTCTAGACTTATAAAATATTGTCATTATTACAAATTGATGTTGTTAATCTGTGATGTTTTCTATTAATTCTTTTCATCTTAAAACATCATAAGGGACTTTATTCCCATAGATCAGCTCAAACTACAGTCTTCGTTACTGCATAATACGTGTTTAATCAGTGATGGAATGGTAGTGGTACTAATTAATTTATTTCTAATTATCTCTTGTATGCAGTGTACAAGCCATCATTTATTCGGCATATTTACGAGTCCAGAATCTTTGCCATCCATTCCGACAACAAAAGACTGTCTTTTACCTCAAGCAGCGAAGCAACAAACATACTCCTTCCTATTATAATATCCAGCTGAATTAAGATGAAACACATACTCATGTTAAAATAGTTTGATCAAAAGATTAAATTGGATTTACCTACAAATTCTCAACATTAGAAAAAAAAATTTGAGAAATTTGGGTATACAAGAACGGTTTTCTATAAAATCAATTGTTTAATATTATAAAAAAAAGCAACATTTCTGTATCTAAGGAAATAATCTTTTTGTTTGACTAATCTGATTGTCTTATCAAAATATGGGAAGATTTATTAGATAAATATTGCAATATGAGTTTTAGCTCATTATTGAGATATTAAAATTTAGTATGTAATACAGACACAATTTTCCTAAGTAGTTACATATTGTCAGAGTCCAAGCTAAATAGTAATGCATATTTAACAAATAGCTGTAAGATCAAATCATAGCTGGATGCCAGGAGATAAATGCAGTCATCTCACCTTTTTTTTCATAATCTATTCTTTTTCACCAGACCTAACTGACTTTACATTATGAATATTTTATTTATTTATTCTTTCAGAATTAGAATGTTCACTAAAAGCTTAATTTCTTTTTAGCTTTCTAATTACAAGATCTCCATGTTTCTGTACAAGTGTTTGGTCAATCATTTTCACTGTTATAATTTTAATCTTCTCTTAACCCTAAACTGGCCGTATTTTGGTTTTATGTTCAAACCAGCCAGATCTGGTCTTGGCATGGAAGTGTCTTCTACTATAGCCCAGAGCCAACCAAAACTTTGAGTGGATTTGATAGATGGAAACTGAAAGAAACCTGTTGTATATAAATATATATGTGTGTGTGTGTTTGTCCCCCACCACTGCTTGACAACTGGTGTTGGTGTGTTTATGTCTCTGTAACTTAGTGATTTAGAAAATGATACTGATAGGATAAGTACCAGACCTTAAAAAAACATGATTATGACAAAAATATCTATGACTGTTGGAGATTGTTTGCTCAAGTAGAGCTGGACAAGGGCCAAACAGCAATATCAAGAAAAGATATGCTTTTAGTTTGGGACATTGTAATATATAAGTATATAACAGGATAGAGAATGTCAACTATTTTCTAATAGTATACTATAAAACAACTTCTGGTAACATGGCTTTCTTATTCTTGTTTTATAGCAGGAAACTATTATAGGAAAAAAAGAGAGAAAGGGTGACAAGAAATAACTTGTTTACTATTCTTTTGAAATTTTATAAAAAAAAATATTTTCTTTTATTTATTTATAAGCATTGTTAATTAAACAGGAAGGTGAGAGAACCACTTAAAGATTGCACAATGGATAGTAAACTGAAGTTAAACTCTAATTCTATAACTCATTAGGGTGCTTTTACCATATTCCATATGTACCTTAATTATGAAAAAATCTCAGCTATTAAAATTTCATGCATCAAATGTTAACACTTGGAATTTTATATCAATTCAGCACTGCAAGGGAATCAAGACACTGAGAGTCAGACACTAACTTTTCCTGTATATTCAAAGGATAAAATATATGTATAATATCATTATTGTTGTTTTAATGTCCATTTTTCAATGTTTGCATGTGTCTGAGGAAATATGTTGAGGTCAGATGCTATTTCTGATGCGAATCCTCACCTGTTTTCAAGTAAGGTAATATTTCCCCTTGGCTGGACATGTTTTCATGAAAGACTGGAAATCAATGATATTCCTTGACTGATGATGACACCCTCCCACAACAACTACCATGCTATGTCAAGAAAAAGAGACATGCACACACACATGAAAGACTTCTTTCAATTTCCATCTACCATATCTACTCCCAAGGCTTAGGTCAGCCTGGGGTTACAGTACAAGATACCTGCCCAAGGTGCCATGCAAAGATTGAACTGAAAACCAAGTGGTTGATAAGTAAATTTGTTAATCACATAACCATGCTTATTCATAAAACGATTGCATGGGCAACCTGTAACACTTGGGCATCATGTGACCTTTCATGACTTTTCGTAAGACATATATAATGCCATGTGTGCTTGTAATAAACATAACCTATTTTACAAACATTTTGGAAGATAATCTTTAGGTTTTGATTATTGTTGGGTGTGGGGAAGGAGTTCAGTCCCATGGTGTGGCATCTTTGGCAAATTACTTCTGCTACAGACTCAGGCAAACTAATGCCTTGTGAAGGAAATTGGTAGGTAGAAACTGTGCAGGAACTCACTGTGTGTGTGTGTGTGTGTGTGTGTGGTGGGAGGGGGTGGGAGGGAGAGAGAGAGAGAGAGAGAGAGAGAGAGAGAGAGAGAGAGAGAGTTTATTTACGTACCAATAATATTTAATGAAATACGTAACTATAAAATAGTTTAAAATGTTTTGTATTGAAATTTTATGTTCACAAATAAGACAATATAATATCAATATTTCTTCCATAATAAACATCAGTTGTATGGTATATAGTAAATTAGGATTTTTTCAAATACATTATCTGACTGGATATATATTTATAAAGGGAATTTTCTGCAAATCATATATTTATCACACATTATCATATAGTGCATCAGAGTGTTGTTCCCAATGAAACATCAATATATACATAGATTATGTCATATAGCGAAATGGAGCTTACTATAGCATATATGGATTTATCATCATCAATGAAGAGCTCTCCTGGTGAATGCAGTCTACCTAGCTTTAAATAGATTCCAGAAGTCACAACTCATAAAAGTAAGCACTTGAAGCTTTGATAGAAGTATTTCATTAGTTAGTAATCCAGAGCTCAAATGCTTCCATGAAACACTGGAAGGAATGTATAGCACCAGTACAGAGAAGAGGTGAGAACCTGTTAATTACTTACAGTAGTAGTTTTCATTTACCTAAATCCCAAATGCTCTAAGACAGATATATATATGTTGCAGCTACTATTCCCCTCTTATCTTGAAATGTAGCTTCTCCAGGGATACTATGACATCTTAACAAGCAACGCCCAAACAGAAAGAGATAGAAAGATTGTATAATAAAATCAACTCTCTTTATAACAGAGGAGTGTCTTAGGTCATAAAGTAAAGTGAATTGTATGACAATGGATATGTGCATCAATATATGAAATATGTACTTAGAGAAATCTGAACAAAAAAATATATATTCTCATGAAAATAAATTGTATCAGCTTTATGAGATCACTAAATTTTAAGTATATTCCAAATATCATAACAAATATTTCAATGTTGTATGAAAATGGATTTATATCTGACTCAATGAATATTAGGAACTGGATTAAAGAGTCATATATTTACAGCTTATTTCCAAGGCTGAATCAAAACTAATTTTTGCTTCTACACAGCTTCAAATGACATTAAAAGTAAATCTAAATAGAAGCTGAAGCCACAGAAATGAGTCCTTTTGATATTATTGCTTATCTTTTTCTTGTTTCAGTCATTAGTGCGTAGCCATGCTGGGGCACTCTCTTGAATTTTAGTCAAACAAATCGATCCCAGTATTATTTTTTAAAGCCTGGTACTTATTCTATCGATTCCTTTTGACAAACTGCGAAGTTACAGTAGCCAACAAATTTCACTCACAAGTCGTTGGTTTAGCTTGAGGCTATGGTAGAACATACTTGAAATATTTGCAAGTTGCCATGCATTGGGATTGAACTTAGAATCAAGAAGTTGTAAACTTCGCAACAATGCAACTGTGTATCCACTTAGTTACATGATACAAGACAATGTTTTTGGTCAGCAAATAATCCATGAGCTATGGTTTATTCCTTCCTCTCCTTTCATAACTTATCATGAAGGCTCTGCACGAAAGTCAATGGGTGCTCTTTGCTGTCTTTCTTCTTCTGATGATGATGACTAAGCTGTTCACCTCATCCCATTGGAGTCAAGTTCATAGCTACTCAAAATAACTGAAGCAAGGTGAATGTTTTGTCAGTAAATGGTTATTGTAAGCTTTTGTTTCATTCAGAAAGACAGTGCCTTTGAAATTTCGATATATACCACATACTCTTCTCTAGCTTAGAATTCAAGGAAGAATATAGATCAAGATAATTCACATTTATATTCCTAGCTGCTGCTAAGATGCAAATAAGCTAACAACAGAGACAATGTGGTTGTTCGATCAGCTAGAAATAACAGCAAAATCTTTCTCATCTCATACTCTATTGTCTTAAAAAACTGAAGGGCACATTGTAAATTTATAGTCTTCAATGCACAAAATAATTGACACAAAGACAGAACAGCTATAGCTAGAATGCCTTTCATCACAAGTCAACACCGACCTTAGACAACAGCAACAATAATATTGGTTAGAAGATAACTGAGCTTGAAACAATAGTTTTATTATAAATGCAACAGTAACTTAAGTGACAAGTCTTCAGAGATTATCTGAGTAACTGAAATATATTTTAAAATTTACCTTAATTCAGCATTATTACTGGTTCAAGAATCTATTTCTTCTAAACAACTGACATTTTAACTTCTACTTAGCAGTTCCAGTTGTGTATGAGGCATATGTAGCATTACTGTAAAAGCACACCAGTCCTCTGGACACATAGTGATATTTAAATGTTCTAAGGAGGACTGATTTGTTGTGACATTTTACATGATGTGGATCATAAATTTAGAACTATACAGCATTAAGGCAGATGGTCCACTTAGAATGACATGTATTTTATATACTTTCTTAATATTAAATTAGTCCAAGTAAATATGTTTACAGACACATCCACACAGGGTGTTAATGAAAAGAGATTCTTAGATTATTCTATAATATAATCACAAAAATTCATTAGATTATTAATTAATTTCATCTTTTGTGTATTCAACTGCACTGTACTTTGATGGGTATATTTTACAATCACCTTCTCATAACATCTCTTTCATTTAATCCTAATTCAATATGTAGAAACGTAAAAAATATTGTAGCTGAAAATATTTGTAGAATCAATTAAAACAATTACACAAAAAGTGATGCTAATAGCTGAATTAATTAATAGAAACACCACAAAAATTTAAACTAAATAGATATACCCCTTCTCCACCATTCACTACATTAAAACCCCCAACCCTATTCAATCTCAACTACTCTTCCCTACTTCCCCTACTTATTATCCACTCAACACTTGTTTTTCATTCATTATATTCACTGCCCAATCCATCATCCATTCTTCCCCACAGTCTTGCAACTTTACACATTTACAGTCCTGGTTTTTCTGCCCCACTACCCAGCCTTGAGGGTCTCATAGCTACTTCATCACTGCTGTTTTTATCTTTTCCTGCTCCATCCCAATCAATCTCATGACAACCTCACTAGTGTTGGTGGCATGAAAAAATGCACCTAGTGTACACTGTAAAGTGGTTGGCTTTAGGAATGTCATCCAACTATAGGAACCATGCCAAAGTAAACAGTGGAGCATGATGCAGTCCTTGAGCCTCTCGGATCCTGTCAAACCATTTGACCCTTGACAGCAATGGAACAATGGTGTTAAGTGATGATGGTGATGATGATGATGATGATGATGATGATGATGATGATCAAGAGTTTTGACAATAATGAAAAAAGTATCTCTCTTTAGATCATTGTAGATTCCAGGCTGAAATTAGTTAAACATACTGATTCTTTTATTTTTTTTATAAATGATTTTTACCAACTCAGCATATTGACTTCTTTGGCTTCTAAACTGAAGTTAAGATTCAATAGATAAAGTTTTTAAATTTATATTATGATTTTGTGAGAGGATGATGGACAGTTGCCAAAACCTTTTACAGAGCCCTTCAGATTCAGTGGAGGAAGTTATCCTGTCATTGAAGACCTGAGTCATCAATATGCTAAAGACAACCAAGGTACAGGTGGTAGTGTTAAACTGGGTACCTTGGTCTCTCCAATGGCAGATCCCGTCTCAAAAAATTACACCCACAAGCCTTTAATGGACTCAATATATGAGGTTTTCACATTTAATATACATGAAAAAATTAGATTAAGGATTGAAAAAATATATTTTAATAAAATGATTTCATTACACAGTAATAGCAAATAATAAAATTTGAAGTGTGTTTAGTGAACCTTTAATATGCTCGTGTGTGAGTACATGTGTGTTAAGTTGTATGTGCGTATGTAAACATGAATGCATTTCACTAATATAAATTATCGCAATTATCTAATTAAATATAATGGATTTTGTAGATATTTGCCAACTCAACAAGTATTTGAACATAATAATTTCAAAGTTGTTTGAAATTTCTGAACCTAAATTCAATTTTTTCCTTGAATGCTTCACACAGTTCAGTGTTTTATATGAATACATTTAACCTTTGCTATTAATTAGCTTTGATTTGCTGGTAAATTGTTCACTCTGAAAATGGATTAAACACTAATTGCTGAAATCAAGGCACTCAATATAAATTCATGTTCAATTGGTATCAATCAATTCATCTGAGTGCAACTATTGATATTGTCTAGCTACATTGTACAATATTATGTTTAACTTGTCAATATTGCCAAACCATACACGGTTTTTATTCATTTATTCATTTTTCATTTGAATTTATGTACGACTGAGTTTTTTTAATCGTTTTTAGTGTTTTTTTGTTTGCTTTATTAACATAGCTGCTTCTTAAAAGAAAAAGGAATGAAAAATTCCTCTAACATGTGCAAATATGTGATCAAAAGCATATTTTAAAAAAAAGTGAAATTTAATTATAAAAATTTTGAAATGTCTGAAATGATGTGGAACTTTACCAACAAGGTGTAGTGAGTGAATTAAAAAGTAAATAGAATGTTATTTTTCATAACAGTTATCTGTAGTAACCAGAAAACATTTTAAGTAAATTTGTAATTTAGTGTAAAATAGAATTATATTGGTGGTACAGAATCTTTACAGTATCCTTACCTGCCAAAACCATCTCAACCTAAATTCAAATAATTATTTTTAATCTTAATTGCTAATGTTATTGGTAGCAAGATTATTTTGTAAACACACCCCAGTGTCACGCAAATGGCACCCGTGCTGGTGACACGTAAAAACACCTATTACACTCTCGGAGTGGCTGGCATTAGGAAGGGCATCCACCCATAGAAAACCATGCCAAATCAGACTAAGAGTCTGGTGCAGCCTTCCAGCTTGCCAACCCAGTCAAACTGTTCAAATCATGCTAGCAATAACATTGATAAAACACATCATATATGTATACATTATTAACTCAGGGTTCATATATGTATACATATATATACATGTATACATATATATATATAACTGGCAGAAAGCAAGGAAATTATCCTCAAACAAGAGAACTTGCCTGAATGCATCTGGCATAGAACTATACTATATGCACTCATGGACCAGGTGGTGGTGTTAAGCTGGGCAATGGATTAAATCTGCACCCAAGAACTCAAAACATTAACAAGAACAACTATAAAAGACTCTGACCATTTCCACCAGCCCACTGTCCTGGACTGATTATTTTATTGACTCTGAAAGAACAACAGGCAATGCTGATCCCTATTGGGATTTGACAATACACAGAGATCCAGAAAAAATACTCCAAGGCATTGTTTTCCACGTTTTAATGATTCTTCCATGACAACACAAATTCTCTCAATCTATGTTATATTCACATGCCTACATCAATGACTTTCATTGCTATCACTTCAATATTCAGTGAAATCATTTTACACTTATACCATCACGTCAAGAAACACATGAAGGAGCCTTGTCTTCACTTCTGAAGTTTCCTCTAAAATGATATTTCAATGCATTGACAACTGTACTAAAACTGAAAAGTGAATACTTTCCTTCCTTCAATGTTGGTTTACTCATAAGTAGTATTCTAACACAATTAACAACTCACTATCTGATGATACATTTTGTTGATGATAATGAAAATTTAGTCCATTTCTCTTAGCAACAATAATTGAAAAGTGAAGGAGACTCTATGTTGAAAATAGCAGTTGCATCTCCCTCAGACTGTACCCTATTATCTCACTGAATGATGTAGTCTTAATTAAACTATGCTTAATATACAAAAAAGACAAGTTGGTCACATCTAGAATGTCATTGATCATAAATAAGTCCACCTGATTACAGCTAGTCTGGGACTAAATAACGTCTTTGGTATAACCTTGTTTTCCACTAATCCAATGACTGCCTAGAAAGTCTGAACAACAAATGTGAAACGAGTAAAAACTTTTTAAAGTTCTATATTTGTTTTTAACACCCACCCAACCCTTACCACACACAAATAAACTAATTCATAAAGATAAAACAGATAAAGTATATTTATTTGTGACATAAATCATTTGACAACCTCAAACTACATATGTTCAAAATATTATCCTTCTGTTGGTTAATTAAATCTTCTATCACAGAATTAATATCCTAAATTCATGAGTACAAATAAAAACAGAGTCTGATTTTCCACTCTATAGAATCTTGTACATCACTCAGATTTCACAATCTTTCTTCATGTGGATGAGAAAGCAGTTTGCAATATTGGGCTGAAATGTATATTATCTACTTGATTAGTTTTCTTTCCCCAAATAGATACTATTTTATAAGTGAAGTCTCAGAGCCTACACAAAGTCAATTAATATGATATTTAAAATATTACCTCTATATCTGTACTAGTTTAAATAGCTAAAAGATTTATATTTTAATCATGTAATAACCATGGTTTCCATCTTGCTATTAGCAGCAAATACTGAATAAACAAAACACCTTCACACACCTGCACACAGAAAATCAGTAGAAACTGAGCATTGAACTAAAAGTAATATGGAGACTGAAATCCTTATATAAAGGATTTTGGGGAAAAGAGAAAAAACCCACAAAAATTGAAAATACATCACCGGTAAGTAAAAAAGCTTTGATAAAAGTTAAGCAGCTTGTTATAATAAAATTTTCCTAATTGGTATAGTTTCATTACTACAATTTTGAAAAGTTATTTTTCTTTACAATACAATATGAAAGTCTATATTATTCAAATGCATCCAACGAGAAACCAAATTTAGTGCCTCTAGTTTTATCCAGTTTGCTTACTTCAATGACAACTTCATTGCCCATTTTGGTGAGTATTGAAATTAGGAAGTTCTACCTTGTTACTAGGTTATATGGACATATGTTGGGTGAGCAATAACTTAGGTAAAAAAAATGAAAAACACCATGAAATAGAAGCATTTTCTCAAACAGATGCATAGAAAAGACTTGAGTTATAATAGTAGTACAGAATAGATTCAAATACTGCCCTTACATTTCATTCTTTTACTGATTCCAGTCAGTGGGGTGAGACCATGCTGAGGCACCACATTCAAAGGCAGTAGTCAATCATATCAACCTCAGTGTTTATTTTTAGTCTGGTATCTATTTTATCAGTCTCTCTCTCTTTGTATATATTATATGGTCAAGTTGCCTTCTTGATACTCATTGATAAACACACACACACACACACACACACACACAAGCATAGATATAGAATGGGCTTTATCCCAGTCTCTTTTTACCAAATACCACTTTAAGGTATTTGGTTGACCCAAAGCTACAGTAGAAGATATCAACCATAATTGCAAAATAAACTTCTAAAACATACAATCATGCCAGCACTCAACAAGAATAGAAGGAAAAATTCTCTTTTGTTGTCATTCTTAATTATGGAATGGAGAAGTGAGGTGGTATGATATTAAATGTAACAAACCTGTATCATGTTATTTTCAGAGTGTTAGCCTTTAATATAATATTTTTAATTTCAAACTGGAATTTGTATATCAGTGCAAACTGGTAACATGAAAGATTAAAAGATCACTATCCTAAAGACAATGTATTGAATCCTTATCACCAACTAACACTGAGCTGCATATTTCACCATCATGTTTAATTCTCCTTGAACTAATCCACAAAGCTATAATATGTACCATGCACAAGTTCAGTGCACTGCTGTGAACATCAGGTGCATTGAACAATTAATGAGCATTTCCTTAGCAGTGTTGAGTTGAAGTCCTTCAATGGACCTGAGAGAATTGTATAACCATTATGGCAAAATGAGTTTAATTTTCAATAGAATGAATTTTGAACTAAAAAATTCTAAAATTCAAATTTAGGAAATATTGAATCACAAGAGCAGTTATTTTGCTGTCATTTTTGAGTAAGTTCAGATTCTACCAAGATCAATTTTCCTGATGGAAGAAATTGGATAAATACCAGTTAAGTAATAGGTTATTATAACTGTTGACTATATTCAAGCACCAAATTTCTGCCTTTGCATTTATGTTAGCATTTTTACTTAGCTAATCAATTCTGTATTGTTTTATGCATGAATATATAAATGGACAGTAAGCAATCCACTTCAATGTTATATACTACCACTCCACCCATTACACATATAACTTTCAAATGTAAGGAGAAAAAGAAACATAAATTGACTGTTTCAGAGACAAAATAATCTTTTATTTTCAAACTAACAACAAAATACAATTCCAAAATAGTAATTACATATATTAAGTCTTTCTTTCTTTCTTTTTGTTTTTGCTTTCCATATCGCCCAAAGGTGTTTTACCGCAGGGGAAAAGAAATGTAAGAGATATCTAGCCTAATGACTTCTATTTTAATCTGCTCTTGGTTGAATTCTACTGAGAATACATATATGCACTATATTTCAATTATGCATCACATCATCCTCACCACCTCTAGCATCACCAATATCACTACATAGTGTTGTTATCAGTGCTACACTATCATAAAACTGGTGTATTTGTTATGCTAATACCCAATTCTGATTATGTGTGGGCTTAGTATACATACTCTTTGACTGCCTAAATCTAGATATTCTGTTGTATAGATCTGGGAGTTCTGAAAGTAACTGATATTACAACACCACCTGATAGAAGATTACTTCAGAAATTGAGCATAAAACAGATTGACTCCTGTACTACCTGACCTGACTTAAAACTAACTTTTATCTCCAAGCTTATTTTAATTGCAATAACCTGATGAGTATTGGAATATAAAATATAACTGTTTTAAAATAAGACAATAGATACGTATACCATCATTTTGTTAGATTTATATTTCAGGTTGCAGCAGAGTAGCATAAGTAATCTATTACTACTTATGATATGTAGACTATGAACAGTCTACATATCAAACAACAGTCTATTACTATGTACCAAACATTCAAGCCAATGAGAGTGTCTCTATGTGATCAAGTGATCAGCAAGGAAAAGCAGTAAAATCTCCTCAAGCCACTCTATCTTGACTTGTTTTAAGGTTTTTCTTTCCTCTATGCATTTATCCCAATAATATGGGATGCAGCTGTAAAACTGGCAGAATTGTTAGCACATCAGTCAAAATGCGTAGAGTCTGTCCTAGCAGCATTTAGTCTGTCGTAACAACATTTAGTTCGTCTTTACATTCTGAGTTCAAATTCTACCAAGGTTGACTTTGCCTTTCATCCTTTCAAGGTTGATAAAATAGGTCCCAGTGAGCACTGGGGTCGATGTAATCAACTTATCTCCTCTCCAGAAAATGCTGGCTTTGTGCCAGAATTTGAAACCAATATGGGATACAGTTCTAATATAAGTTACTCTTAATCAGAATTTAAAAGAATATAGTAAATGAAGATTAAAATGAGTTTATATTTAAACAAATGGATCTCAGGATGAAGAGATAATTGATAGAAAAGAGGAAGTGTAGTTGATAAGAGCTGAAGAACAATACAACAAAAAGATTTAAAACTAATGGATTGTGGAAACAGTAGTTAAACTGTGTGTCAAAGAGGAAAAAAACTGTTAGGAAAGCTAAGCTGATCATCAAAACATTAAACATGAGATTAGACAGGCTTCATTTTAGATAATAAATGGCTATGTCTGTGGAAGATTTCAAGAAGAAATTCCGGATATGGAAACAAAACCTAAAATTTAGAGGCTTCACAGTAAACTTAGCAAAAAATGTATTATTAAGTAGTAAATAAGATAGGACCCTGCTATTATCAGAGAAATGGTCATGTTTGGAATATACAAAAAAGTCGATAGAATTCCATATGGTGTATATAGTGAAAACTATGAATGCACAAGTGTAGAGGAATCAATCACAAGTAGGCTGACAAAGAAAGTAGACATTGTATGTGGCAGATGCACCAGGTGTTTAGAAGTGGTTGATAGCTGTTGTTACCCAGGCAACCTAATTAGCTGTGGGAGTGGATGTTCTGAAAACATAGTTGCTAGAGTAAGAACTAGGTGGAAAAGTTCATGGAACTACACCTCTGCTGGTAACAAAGTGTTTCTTGCTCAGAGTAAAGGGTAGCTTGTATGATGCTTGTCTACAAAGTGTGATGGTGCATGGTAATGAGATGTAGGCCTTGAATATAGAGAATTTACAAAGACTACAAAAAGAAAAGAGGTGAGCATTTTGTTCTGGATGTGTAATGCATTAATGATGGAGCAGAAATGAAGAAAAAAAAAATCACTGGATATAGGAGGAATCAGATGTAGCATGTAAGAGAGAAGATTGCACTGAGCATGAGAAGGTGGATGGAACATGTGGAAGAGGGAGACAGGGGAAGACGTTGAACCAAGTGGTGAGGACTGTTAAGAAACTTAACTCCATGAGGAAGATGACAAAGAACTATGATGAGTGGTGGTATGCAGAGTTAGCATAAGAAAATAGATATTAAAGTGGAAGGTAATTCAGTAAAGTGGTTGGTATTAGGAAGAGCATCCAACCATAGAAACCATGCCAAATCAGACAAAAGGAGTCTGATGCAGCTCTCTGGCTTGCCAGCTCCTATTAAGCAGGCCAACTCATGAAAGCATGGAAAACAGATGTTAAATAATGATGATGATGATTGTAGTGGAGGTTTTGATGGATAACATACCTTTATTTGGGTCTTTGTTGCCTGTTATGTTCCTGTGCAGTCTCTGTCCAGTGCTCTCCTATCCTTATTACTCTCTCATCTATTACTCACACTCTCCCCTATTTATTGCTCTATAACATCAGTGTAATGAAAAATGCCATACCTAAGCTCAGTTCCCTCTATCATCAACCGTTTTGAATCTACTTCTTTTGTAACATCATGAAGGACCTGTCCATATCCAATAACTCCCTACTGCCAGGCTCTTTACTTAAAGCAGTCGTCCTCTCTACCACATGTCACTCTTTATTTACAGCCTCACATCTCTTTTATAATTACTCAACTCTATTGTTATCCATCACTTTCTCTCTCTCTCTCTCTCATCATTATCCATCTTTATCGATATCCTCCAGCTCCTCTACAGTAAAGGCCATCTTTTATTGAAGGTTCTTATATGTTAATCAACCTCAGTATAATGTTAGTATATATAACAACAATAGCAACAATGTGGCTAAGATGTTTGGTTTGCAGTGGTCTTGGGTATATTCCCTCTGTGCAGTACTTTGGACAAGTGTCTGCTACCCAGGACAACTAAAGCAATTTGAGTAAAATTTAGTATACAGAAACTGAGGAAACTTTACTTTGTGTATATATATATATATATATATAT
>NC_068981.1:57119888-57125817 GCF_001194135.2 Octopus bimaculoides | reverse complement strand
ATATATATATATATATATATATATATATATATATAGATAGATAGATAGATATATAGAGAGAGGGGGGAGGAGAAAGAGAGAGACCGACAGGCGACAAACATTGTGTTTAGGGATGGTAAGCTTGACCTGTTGTCTGGTTCAACATCATCACTCAACCATCAGCAGAGGCCAATCTTACAAGCATTTAGTAATTTCTTCACACCAGTCACAGATATCCTGAAAAGAGCCATGAATGTTGCTCTTCCTCCACTAGACCATACAAAAAAAACTAGACCATACAAAAAAAACTAGACCAAAGTATTGGAAAGAAACATCAGCCTGTGTGTGAATTAAACTCATAATTATGGATGCCACTATAACGAAAAAGAATGTCAGAAAAGAGAGAATGGTTGTAACAGAGAGACAAAGTAGCTAAAAGAAATAAGAAATAAAGCGAAGAGAGTGTGATATGTGTAGAGGGACGGGGAGAGTATGAGATAGAGATAGGTACTGTAGAACAAGAGAGAACTATAGATTAAATGAGAGAGATAGGTATGACAAAAATGAAAAGAGGAAAAAGAAGAAAAAGCAAGGGGAAGAAGATGGAGGTGGAGTTAAAAGAAGGAAGTTTAGATAATGAAGTTATTTGGAATTCAATATGTTGTTTTTGTCATTGGGGGAAGGAAAATGGTGTAAAAGAAAAACAATAGCATATGTCATTTAGCAGTGTTGACTTTAAAAAAAAGGGAGACAAAATTATTTATGCAAAAATTAAAAAGGATTAAATGGAAGTAAAATCCTCAAAAATATAAAATGTAATTTTTTTTTTCTGGTGCAACTGCATCTACTTGTGTGGATATAAACTAACAAGCTGTACATGACATCTAATCAAAGTCAAATGATTTTCTCTTCAATTCTCATCATTTCTACTTGTAGCGCATCCCTTAGGTCTTCTACTAAATATTTTTGGGAAATTGTTCCTTTTCAAAGCTTATACTACCCTATAAAATTCCTTCCATACCCTTAATTTTCCTGGAAAAAAAAATTAAGTGGAACATCAATAACATTGATCTCAAAGGTACTGTCCCATTGTCTATGACTAATATATAACAAATTCGATTATTTGGATATTGCTGTAGGGAGCAATTTTATTGTTAGATATCGCATTTTTCTTTTTTTTTATTAACTATAAGTGTAGGCATGGCTATATAGTAAGAAGTTTACTCCCAAACTACATGGTTCCAGGTTCAGTCCCACTGGGTAAATGTCTTCTATAGCTTTGGCTCAACCAAAAGCCTTGTGAGTGGATATGGTTGATGGAAACTGAAAGAAGCCCATTGTATATATCAGCGTGTGTGACTTTGTGTATGACAACTGGTGCTGTTGAGTTTATGTCCCTGTAACTTGGCAGTTCAGCAAAAGGAACTAGTAAAATAAGTACCAAGCTTTACAAAAAATAATGAGTACTGAGGTCAATTTGTTCGACTAAAATTCTCCAAGGTGGTGCTTCAGCATGGCCACAGTCTAATGATTGGAACAAATAAAATATAAAAAGTAACTATTGAAATAACAGTGATGGTACTAGTTGCCTGTATAATCAACAAGTGTAGGACAAAAAGCCCTTTGGACAAAAGCCCCCAAGGTTATATATATTTTGCTTTTGTTTTTTTGTTTTTTTTTTACCTTTTACTTGTTACAGTCATTAGACTGTAGCCATGCTGGGACACCATCTTGAAGAATTTTTAGCTGAACAATGGCAGAATTTTTAAAATTTTTACTTGTTGCAGTTATTAGACTGCAGCCATGCTGGGGCACTTGAAGAATTTTTAGTCGAAGGAAAATCAGCGTTTTAAAATTCAAATTTAAAGCCTTCTTTAAATTCAAATTTAAAGTTTTCTTCTTTCAGCACTTACAGATTAATGAGAACAAGTTGACCTTTTGAACTTTCTTGGCCATTGAAAGTCTAACAGAATTATGGCACTGAAGGCTAGTCATTCAAACGTACACATATCTTGAAGTAAATGCTTTCCCTTTTGTTAGAATTCAGACAATATGTACATTGAGTAGTAAAGAGTCTTGTGTTCTGTTATTCTTTTCTACTTATTTATTTTCGATTGAATATATTTTGTTTACTTGAAAATTGGAATTTTGGAAAATAAAAGGGTTTTTTTTTGCAACTGCAATTTCTGTTTTTGTTTACATGAAATTCTAAAAAAAATTTTTTAAAGATTTGGCTGTTATTTTTAGCATGTGGCAAAACCTTTTAGGCTGGCTGAAAATCACCTAAAAAAAATTCTGGGGTCAATACATTTGACTAAAAACTTCTCAAGGTGGTACCCCAGCAGTCTAATGACTGCAACAAGAAAAAAGAAAAAAAAAAACCGAAAAAATAACCAAAATATATAACTGTGGGGCTTTTGTCCACTTTCACACTTTAACTATAGGGCTTTTCTCCGGATCCTGTAATCAACACAGATAGGCTATTTTAACAACATTGGTTAGGGTTACAACATATTTTGTTTTCAATAAAAGTCTTGGAAAGTGAAGTTAAAAATGCAGTGAAAATTTAACAAGAATTGCACAACTACAAGATTAATGATCATAGTATACAACGCACGCACACACACACACAAGCAGACACAAATAGCCTGAATATGAGGCATTTACAACATAAGAAGATATATATATTTATGAAGAAATTGCATGACAATAATAGTTTATTTAAATCTTATTATAAAAGAAAATGAAATTTTGGAAATTGACTGATATTTCAATATCATAACTAAATTACTTCTTGGATATATTTTAATATCAGATTTTGCAATTACCATGGTAACAAACAAACAAGTTTATTAATGGACAGTGAATATGTAAGGTTAATTACCTGATTAAGAGTGGTGTTTGTTGTACGTATGTGAGTGAATGTGTGTATTTGTATATGTAATTGTATATGATTGAATATGAAGAAAATGAGCTGTGCACAAATTATTCAGTTTAATATATATATATATATTCTTTCATTTTGTTTCAGTCATTGGACTGCAGTCATGCTGAAGCATCCACCTTGTAGCATTTAGTTTATCAAATTGACCTCAGTACTTATTTTTTTAAAGTCTGAATCTTATTCTCTTTCTGCTGAACTGCTCTAAGTTATGGGTATGTAAAGAAGCCAACACTGGTTAGCAGATAGTAAGAGACACACACACACACACACACAAATAGATAGATAAACAGACAGAAAGATAGACAGAGACAGGCAGACTGAGACAGACAAACAGACAGATAGATAGATAGATAGATAGATAGATAGATAGATAGATAGATAGATAGATAGATAGATAGATAGATAGATAGATAGATAGATAGATAAATAGATAGATAGACAGACAGACATATACAAATGTGTGTAATATATAATCATTGTGATCACGTTCTTTTTCATTTTATGCCTACATTTCTATACTTCTATATTTTGGACAAGTTGCCAGGGACTCATATAGTCTTTCTTCAACCTCCTCATAGATGGATGGGTGACAGACTGCCTTGCTCATATAATTTTTGGTATGATTTCTACATGCAACAGACACATAAACATAGGCACATGTGTGTGTGTGTGTGTGTGTGTGTGTGTGTGTGTGTGTGTGTGTGTGTGTGTGTATAAAGTGGGATGGGCAGAGCCAGTAAAGCAAGGAGGTTAAATCCATACCAAGGTCAATTTGCCTTTCATGTTTTTAGGGTTGACCCAGCCAAGTATAGGGTGAACTCTTTCTTCTCTCACTTTTACTCTGTAAGAAATTGGAGAAATTGTTCAAATCTGGAGTGGGAGGGACTGATCATTTAGCTTTAAAATGACCAAGGTACAATGAATGCTATAATAGCACTCCTATTACTGACCCCCCTGATTACTGATCCACACATATATCTGTTTATAGTTATATATATATAAGCATGTAGGCTATAAGCTACATACATATCCAAATGCGTGTACACACACACACAAACACAAGTGTGTGTCTGTATGTATCTTGTGAGTTCAAATCCTGCTTCGCTATCATATTGTTCTACTTTATCCATTCCATTTTGCTAGATTATTTATAGCTTTTGTTGTTTATTTTTCTTATAAAACTATGTTTTTATACAGTTCTGTTTGAATGTTGCTTTATGAACAGAATGATTTCGTCTCATTAGCTGTTGATCTGAGGAACCATGGATGACTGGAAAAGTTCAAAGGGCTATGAATCATTATAATATTTTTCCTGAAGGGCCACAAATGATAGAAAAACTGCCTGAATGGCCACAAATGACTAGAAAAGTCTCAGAGGACTTTAAATAATTGGAAAACTGTCTGAAGGACTGTGACTGGCTGGAGAACATTGAAAGGCTATGAATGATTGCAAAATTCTTTGGAATAGCTATCAATGTCTAACAAAATATCTTTATGTAGTGTATTTAACCCTTTGTTCACCAATATTTATAATACATGGTTTATATGTTACAGTTTATTTTGAAAATAAGAATTTTGAGGCAAACAGGGAAATAATTTTTTTTTTTCTCTACAGAAATAATGTTTGGAAGTCAAGACAAAATGTTTCTAAAAATTATGATGGGAAGATTAGGTTCATGTATAAACATTATAACCTTACAAGATGAGTGTAATAGAAACAGACATAGTGTGAAGATGGGATAGTACCTAAAGGGTTAAGACAAATCCTATACTAGCTCTTATTCTCAAAGAAACCCTCAGCCAGAGGATTTAATGTTTGACTCTGTGATATAATGAAACTGTTGTTAATAACAATGTTTGCATTAGTTATTAGCAGTTTGTAGTGTTTTATAGGAAGTTGGACTGTTGAGAGTTAAACATATTGATTCTAGACTCAGCATACTAATTGCTTTGGTGACTTTGGTTAGCAGTCTGGAAAACTATTCATGCAGTCAGCTGTGGCCCTCTGAGGGGAAGGACAGGTAGATAGGGACAATTTCTCATCCATTTTTAACTGCATAAAATACATTAAGGTGAATTAAGTTAAATGTTGAAAATCAATATTCAAGTAAGTAAGACACTGGGCTTGTATGTCTAAAGTTTGAAGATAAATACCCAGAGGCAAAATTTGTATCTCCAAGAGTCTCATGTAACAGATATTGTACAATAAATCACACAACTTTGTATCATAGTAAGGTGACATTGCTTAAAGCAAAACAGCGCTGGTTCATTTTTGAATTTAAACATATATCATCAGCCTTCCTCTATTAAGATACCACTTCTTAGACTGACAGCATGTATATGTCACAAGGAGAAACGAACAAAATCACATTAAAAAGAAAATTAACAATGAATAAAGCCAAAAAGAGTCAATAAATAAATAATCACATGAAATGTATAGCTTAAATATGCAAAGATAAAAAATGGTATATTTCATACCCATAATAAATTTATTTTGAAGGGATGATGATGATGATATATTTGAAAAAATATTTACAGAGATACATCCGTATTTTCAAAGTCTATAACTATGATTATGTATGCATGTATATGCTTTACTATAATCATTATCATCATTCTAACATCCATTTTTCTATGTCTGCATGGGTCAAATGGAACTTATTGAGGCAGTTTTTTTTTAGGTCGAATGTCTATTTTCCTATGATCAGACATATTTTAGCACAATATTGGAAGTGAATGATGCTGCTAGCATGACAGTGACACTCATTTACATCTATCACGTGATGTTATACATATATCCAGCGGCAGAAAACCTACCTAAATGAATACCGTCAGACCTATGCAAACATGGAAAAAGATGTTAGAATAACATATATATATATATGCATACACATATACATACATATATACATAATTTTTTTGCACACACTTGTATGTGCATATTTTATAATTAGATGTACACTCACACACACACACACACACACACACACACACACACACACACAC
>NC_068981.1:57115500-57119730 GCF_001194135.2 Octopus bimaculoides | reverse complement strand
TTTGAGCTTTTGAAGTTCAATGGTAGTTCATGCATATAATGGTTGGAAAAATAAGGATGCATGAGAATTGAGAGTTGTGTTAGGTTTAAAAAAAGGGTTAAAAGTTTGTGTTAAGCAGGAAGTGTGGTGTCAAAACAGGAAGTGTGTGTAAGGGGAGACAAATGTTTTTAGTTGGAGTTATGAACTCATTTTCAACTAAAAACATTTGTCTCCCCTTACACACACTTCCTGTTTTGACACCACACTTCCTGCTTAACACAAACTTTTAACCCTTTTTTTAAACCTAACACAACTCTCAATTCTCATGCATCCTTATTTTTCCAACCATTATATGCATGAACTACCATTGAACTTCAAAAGCTCAAAAACAATTTAATGTATTGGTATAGTTATTTTTTTTATATATTATTTTTTTTTATATATTATTTTCTTCATTTTGTACTTCATATATTATTTTCTTCATTTTGTACTTCATTTTCCTATTATTTCTCCACGTGCGGTTAACACAACCCCACTATTTACTGACTTATATATATATTCATTTTACTGTGGTCATGCTGAAGCACTGCCTTGAAGGGTTATAGTTGAACAAATCAACTGTAGCACTTTTTTTTAAAGTCTAGTACTTATTCTATTAGTCTCTTTTGCTGAACTGCTAAGTTATAGGTATGTAAACACACCAACATCAGTTGTCAAAAACACACACATAAATATATGTATGTATATATATATATATATATATATATATATATATAATACAAATGATGACGGCTTCTTTCAGTTTCCGCCTATCAAATCCACTCACAAGGCTTTGGTCAGCCTGAGGCTGTAGTAGAAGACACTTACCCAAGGTGCCATGTAGTGGGACTCAACTTAGAACCATGTGGTGGGGAAGCAAGCTTCTTACCACACAGTCACGCCTGCATAAATAAATACATACATATATATATATGTATATCAGTGGCGACTCCGGCACTCGGGCTGTTTGGGCTTAGCCCGAGTAAAAATTTAGTAAAGTGAACATATATTTGCAAGCTGATTTAATTTCTGCTAACACTGACTTCAAGTGTGTAATTGCAGCCAATAAATCAGGCTCCTTTTATTGAGCCTGGTCACAGGTCATTTATTTTCGTTCAGTGTCTGGCAGTTGTCTTAGAGGTGCTCTGTGTCAAAAAATATTTCGTTTGTAGTAGACATTCTCTTGACATTGTTCACACACGCCTGACTCTGGCTCCGAAGTTACAGCCCTAGTTGTTATCTACAATCGTAAAAATTTAAAGTAATTCAAATTCAATGCTTTCTTGAAACAATAAATTTCTCTAGCGATTAGGATTTAAATTCCAATCTATGAAAAGTTTCCGTTCTACAATATTCTTAAGGGGACTAAAAATTATCCAGCAACTAGGGCTAATATGAACAAGCCTAGTAGGTGCAAAAGACTAACTGGCATCTCTTGTCAAAAGTACAGGCGACTGTCAGATCACTGATGTTTGTTGTGCACTCCGCTGTCGATATTTGATTGCTGTTATTGTGTGCAACTGTGTGTAAAGATCAGTTGTGTTTTGCAGGGTTGCTTTATTTTTACCCTAGACTTAGAAATGGAGAAAGACATAGTGCTAGATATAAAAAATAAGCCATTTGGGGCTTCAAATATTGTGGAAAAATGTGAAATTCTTCAAGCAGGTATGTGTCTTATGTGAAATCTGTGATGAGCCCTAGTGACAAAATCTGTTATGAGCCAGAGTGATGCTGATGACCTGGAGTTGCTTCTGATGTGTATACACACACACACACAAACACGCGTGTGTATTTTATAATTAATGTACAGATTTACTGTCTTAGCAAGGAAAGCGCTGTTTCTTGAATACCTCATCTGAAACTGAAAATTTTGAATCTGGACATTGAGTTAGGTTATTTTAAAATATATTTTTGTGATTCCAACATTTAGAATGAATTTGATTCATAACAGTCAAAATAATTTCTCCAGGAAATATAATATTACAAAATTAGAGGAAGACAGAAAATCAAATGTCATTTCATGTTAAATAAAACACACTCATGTAAAACTACTTCATAACCACATACCAATATTTAAATATACATAGATTCTTGCTAGTATAATAAATACATGAATATATTAATATATATATATAAATGAATAACTCAATGAATAAAATGTAGTAAATATATACCAAACTAAATCAATAATAATTAGGTTGAAATAAACTAGAAAAGAGTACAAATATGTCATGTATGAATGATGGCTACATTTGCAGACCAATCCTTATATATAAGCTGATACCCAAATAGTATGTACATGTATTCATGTGTAAACACATACACACTCATACCCGTCATATATATATATATATATATCTATATATATATATATATATACGACGGGCATGAGTGTGTATGTATATATATATATATACACACACACACACACACACACATATATATATACATATATATGACCGGTTTCTTTCAGTTTCAGTCTACCACATCTACTCACAAGGCTTTGGTCGGCCTGAGGCTATAGTAGGAGACACTTGCCCAAGGTGTCACACAGTGGGACTGAACCCAGAACCATGTGGTTGGGAAGCACGCCCACTCCTGCGCCTATATATATATATATATATACTTTATTTAAAAATATTTCTCCTTTCATATACCTTTCATTTCTATTATGTATGTGTGTACATATGTATATATATGTGTGTGTGTGTGTGTGTGTGTGTGTATGAGTGTGTATATGTATATTTGTATATACATACATTAGCCCTCTGAACCTTTGAGACCTTCTTTTAAACTCTCTGATGAAGCCTAGAGGCACATCCAAATACCCTAATTTTATCTACCGATCACTACAGAACACTGAAAAGATTTCATAGGAGAGAAATGTGTCCGCATGGATGATGGCTTCAAAATCTAACTACATGCATACACACACACATATAAATGTATGTATGTATAGACTTTTTGTAAAACTAACAGGAGAAATAGACCTCAATATCTATCTATCTATCTATGTGTGTGCGTGCATACACACACAAACATATAATACATATAAAAATATGTACACACACAAATATATATTTTGAGAAAGAGAGAGAGAGGGAGATTTATATTCAATCATACATATATACATATAGCTGGGGAAAAAGATACTCTACTTTTACTCTTAGATTTTCTGTTGGGTGTTACTACATCTAGGTCACATCTCATTTTTTGATAACTCTTGGCTGGATAGTTGATCAGTAAGGAAGCAATTTATCATAACCCCAAGGGAGACCAACCAGGGAAAGAAAGTTACTTGCTGGAAGTGAAAAATAGCAATCAGAGACCATCACTGCAGGGAGTATGTGTGCTTCAATGACACTATACAAGACAAAGGAATCAGCAGTCTTCCCTGGAGTGCAACTTATCATGAAGCAGTGAAGGAAGCAGGAATTATGAGTCAAAGAGGAAAGAATGAGCCCAGTGACATAGAAACAGATGGCATGCTGGACTGTAAGGGTGCATATACGTGTACAAAAAGAACTTAGCAGTTTGCATATTTATTAACCAGATATCTTTTAGGCATATTGAACTTTATAATGCTAATTTTGCCTCAGGTAGTAAGTACTGAGACAAGATGTGCCTCATTGCATCAAATATCTATATCTCTATATATACACACGTATGTATATATTACATATAAGCATGTGTGGTAAGAAGTTTCCTTCTCAATCACATGGTTTGGGGTTCAGTGCTACTTCGTGACATCTTGGGCAAATATCTTCTACTATAGCTTCAGGCTGACCAAAACTTTGTGAGTGGACTTGATGGGTGGAAGCTGAAAGAAACCTGTCATATTATGTATACATTACTATTATATATCAATAATATATTACATTATTATATCTTATATTATCGTTTAACGTCCGCTTTCCATGCTAGCAGAGACAAACATACACACACACACTATATATATATATATATATATATATATATATATGTAGTGTGTGTGTGTGTTTGTCCCCATCCCACCGCTTGGCAGTCAGTGTTGGTTGGTTTATGTTCCTGTAACTTAGCACTTCAGCAAAAGCAACTGATAAAATAAGTACCAGACTTTAAAAAGACAAGCACTAGGAGGGAGTAAGGGGTGATTCGTTCACCTAAACCATTTATGGTGGTACCCCAGCATGGCTGCAAGCCAATGACTGAAAGAAATAAGGGACAAATGAT
>NC_068981.1:57113922-57115436 GCF_001194135.2 Octopus bimaculoides | reverse complement strand
ATATATATATGGATTTTCCCACAATTCAAGATACCTGGAGAGATGCCTCACAATTGGAAGTGAATGCAGTAGTGTGAAAAAGAACCACAAAGGAATTACTCTGGATATTAAACTTGATGTTTTAAAAAGGCTTGACGTGAGAGAAAAACTTCAGTTACATTGTCAAAGCATTAAAGCTTGCAACCTGGGACTAGTATGCGATAATAGAGAGAAAATTAAGTCAAGTGCTGAAGAATTACTCTGTTATGCTTGGCCTTTATTCATTCAGAGATCCAATGTGATGCTCTGGGTTGGGTCTTAGGTGTGTGGATAAAGGATCATATTCAACATATTGTGTCAATTATGTATGATGGTAATTAAAAAGTCAAAAGTTTGTATGACAATTTGCAGAAAAAGAAAGGTGAAAATTTAAATTAAAGCCTTTACTGGGGACTTAAAAAGTCTGGTTTAAAATATTCAAGGAGTACATGAATTTACACAACCTAAAAATGACTGGTCAGCTGTGAATGCTGATACAGACACAGCTACTAATTATCTTGAACAGCTGTAAAAATCAATTGCTAAAGGGGTAATATATTAGAGTAAGTGTACAATGTTGATGAAATTGCACTTTTCTGGGAGCTTATGTCTGCTAGAACTTTTATTTTTTCAATAACAAAAATCAGCATTAGAGTTTAAAACTTTCAAAAATCATCTGATGCTTCTTTGGGTCTGAAGAAGTCATAGAAGTTGGTGTTGTTGAGTTGCCAGTGTTCCATAGAGAAAGTTTAGCTAACAAGGAGCTGATGTTGTTAGAACAAGAACAAACTGAAAATACAGATATGAATACAGAAATTCTACAAATTGACAGTAAAGAGTGTTGCTAAATGTTTGGCACTATTAAAGAAAGGTCTGCAAGTTTTGCTGAGAATAACCATATTTGTGAACACAACATAAACATAACATTGCAAGAAGTGTTTATAAGGAGTTTAATTCCTACACTAAGCTGTATAAAGAGATGACACACCATACATATCAAACAACTTTGGGTAAGTTCTTTGCCCTTCAAATAATTGCTGCTGCTGATGATGAACTAACTACATCAAAAAATAATGCCTCCCATCCTCTCAGAACTCTTATTCCGGCACCACCCCTCATATAGTGGTCAACATCATATGTGATAGGAATGACCCTCTTACAATATGATTCCAATTTATTTCCTTATTCATATCTTTTCACATTTTTTTTTTGTATTCCTATTGTACTACGAGTGTTTAGAAGTTGTTATTTCCATGTATAAAAGTGGTGGCTTTTTTTTTTTCCACCTTTGAAAAATCCCATCAGAATGCAATATCATTTCAATGGGAAGATAAATCTGAGTTTTACAGGATTAAATGTTACAGCAAATTTTTCGGGAATGCATTACTTCTGTAATATAGGGATAATTATATACACACCAATACACAAACATATTTATTAATATACATATATTTGTATATGTATGTGTGTGTATATATGAATCTCTCTCTCTCTCT
>NC_068981.1:57110255-57113770 GCF_001194135.2 Octopus bimaculoides | reverse complement strand
TATATATATACAAACACATATGTATGTATGTATATAAATATATGCACATACCAGCGATATGATAGATGGAGCAATTAAGGATATGAAGACTGGGAAAGCCCTTGGTCCATCAGGAATTACCACCAAGATGCCTAAAATATCATGTGGAATAATCCATCTCTTTGGAACCACTTCCCTTGCCACACATCTTGCACCCCCAGCACCCCACCATTCTTGTCACTATATTTATACTGACTCCTCTTTCCCCTGAATACCTTCTCATGTCTGCCAACAACTCCCACGAATATATTGTAACCTACTGTATCCACCCTACATGCCTCTGAGCTATGTCTCTGTCAATGTGTCCCTCCTCTCCCCACCATACTGCATATCATTTCCCTAATTCTCATCTATCTAACCCACTTTTAGATATTACCTTCTGTTATCTCCTCCCTCCTGACCCACTCCTATTTTCCTTACATTCCTCCAAACTGAGAGTCACCATTGTCCACACTTCTATCCATGTACATCATTCACTGCATTCACTTCTATCTTCATCTTGAGTGTGTGTTCTGACATTTCGTTTCCACCATCCTTTCTCCCTTTCTAGTTGAGGTAGCCATGTATCTCCTCTACAGCAAGACACCTGCTCCTGACCCCTCAATCATGCTTCAGCCTCTCAACACCTGACACAAAGTCACCTCTCCCAACTCAGCACCCTCACCCTGCCAAGGGATCTTGTCTTGTGAGTTACTTGGTGACCTCACTAGTGCTGGTGCCATGAAAAAAAAAAAAAAGGGTATAAGAAGGTAGGGTGGGATATATATACAATGACAGAGCTGGAGGTCAGATGTACATAAGGGTGGCTATAGTAAGTAGGGTGACCCTAGTAGAGGAAGGAATGGATGGCAGATATGGGAAGGTGCTGAGAATGGTAGTGGATACAAGAGGTGATGAAGTTGAGGGAAGGCAGACTTAAGATATAGCTTAGAGAAGGAGAGATGACTGAAGGCATAGAAAGGGGAAGATTAGTGAAAAGTAGTCAGAAGGATGACAACAAGAATGAGAGATGAATGTTATTAGGCGGTGGTTCCATGGGAAGAAGGAGATAACTGGTAGTGCAAAAGGAGGATGATATATATGCACGGGCATTTATACATATATATATATATAGAGAGAGAGGTGCAGGTGTGACTGTGTGATAAGAAGCTTGCTTCCCAACCACATAGTTTGGGGTTTAATTCCACTGCATAGCACGTTGTGCAAGTGTCTTCTACTATAGCCCTGGGTCAATTAAAGCCTTGTAAAAGGATTTGGTAGATAGAAACTAAAAGAAGCCTGTTATATGTGTGTGTGTGTGTGTGTGTGTGTGTGTCCCCCTCTCAGCACTGCTTGACAACTGGTGTTGGTGTGTTTACATTCCTTTCACTTGGTGGTTCAGCCAAAGAGACCAATAGAATAAATACCAGGCTTTGAAAAGACAAAAAGTTAAGTACTGGAGTCAGTTCATTTGATGAAAAGTTCTGCAAAGTGGTGCCCTAGCATGGCTGCAGTCAAATGACTGAGACAAGATAAAAGAAAGAAAGACATACATACACACTCACAAACATCATCATTATTTAACCCTTTTGATACCAACCCGCCTGAGACCACCCCAGGTTCTATGACATAAAATTATAGTTTTTTAAAGTTATCTAAGTTATAATCTTCCATCAAAATTTTGTGCAAATTTGTTCCAGACCCCAGCTTAGTAATGAGGAAGTTATTTTACTAAATACTTCATTGCTCTAAAAAAATTAATTGAAACAAAGGCAGCATATGTTGACAGAAATATGGTAACAAAAAGGTTAACATCTGTCTTCTGTGCTGGCATGGGCGGACAGTTTGATAGTATCAGAAGAGCTGGAGGACTGCATTGAGCTCCAGTATCTGCTGTCAGATGGTTTCTGTAGCTGCTTAACCCTTCCTAATGCCTCTGTTAATTGCTTTTTTTCTTGGCCCCAACATTACTGAGGTCACACCAAATTGCAAGACAAAGACTCTCAACTGAGTTTGGATGTAGCAGAGTGAGAGGTGGCTTATGCCAGGTGTTTAAGGGGTTAACATATGATAAAGGGAAGGAACAGGTGTGATGCTAAAAAGGAAATGCATTATTTCAGCTTGGATGGAAGTTGCTTGAAAGAAAGATGAAAAAGGTGGTGATGACAGGTTTGGGCATGCTTTCAAGGTTCAAGAAAGTGAGTATTAAGAGAGAATATGGACAGAGGATCAGGAGGGGCAAGTGTTTAAGTTCGTAAAATTATGAAAGGACAGATGGTTAGACATAGTGGTAGAGGTAAATGTAATGCATGATGAACAAATCTGGGGCTGTGGTAGAGAGTAAATATCACTTTGGGTCTAAAGGTGAAAATAATAGAATGGTTCAGGAAGGTGGAGCAGTAAGTGACAGTTCAGAAAGCATATATACTATTCATACTGAGATGCCCTTTTTGTTGCTAACCCTTACCTGTTTTACCTGAAAGGCACAAAACCAGCAGATGATACCTTGAAAGGAAATATCATTACTGTGTCAAAAACGCATACACACTTGTACACAAGATGGATTTCTTTCAGTTTCAATCTACCAAATCCATTCACAGGGCATTGTTCAGCCTGGTGTTTTAGAAGGAAGCTACCAAAGATGTTGCAAAATGGGACTGAAACTGAAACCAACTGGCAGGAACTAAAATTCTTAATTAGATACACACACACACATACATGTACATTTGTATGCTTTTGTACATTATGCATATGTACATATAAGATATTATATGCACATGTATATATATATGCATACACACCACCTCCATAATCATCAATTTAATTTTAGTTTTTCTGTTTCTATTGCTCAGAAGAAACTCATTTGAATCAAGCTGTATGGCAGCAAATGCTTCATGTCACCATCACAGAAATGGTTTACAGCACAAAAGAAATCACTTTAAACCTTCCAAAATAATATTCAAAGTGGTTAATGTGATCAGAAATATAATTTCAAAATGTTCATGGCTTCATAGTGAGAATCTGATCAAGGACTTTGCAATTAAAAAAATTAAGAGAAAACTTTTCAAATATAAATAAAGAGGGAATATCAAAAAAATGAGCATTATTTTCCATCTGTTAGTTTTGTTTCAATTTAAAAATAAAAAAATTATTTTATGGTTTATTATTGTTTATATTTTGAATTACATATGTATGGAGGCACTAAAATCTTTTAAGGGCTTAGGGCCACTATGGGTCTTAATCCAGCCCTGTCTTTGGAAGTTCTTCAAATACGAACAGCACAATGGCCAGATCTGTTTACACAGATGACTAGAAATTAATAACACTGCTTCTCTAACATATATGTCTGTGTGTGTAAATAACATACATATTTATACATACAGAAACAATAAGCACATATAAATATATACAGAAAATAAGTGAAAGCTGGGTATGCTTAGTAAAGAAAACATACTAATGATTTGAACTTAAACTCCTAATTTTTTGTTTTATATATA
>NC_068981.1:57109240-57110056 GCF_001194135.2 Octopus bimaculoides | reverse complement strand
ATATATATAAATATATATATATATATATATGTTAGTGGATGTCTATTGTTTAACAATTAGGATTTGATTTATATCAGCTACTAAGTTGCTTCTGAATGCACATGAAAGTGACTGAAAATTCCAGTGACTCCACAGGTGACCATTCAGGTGTGATGAGTGTAATACAGTGTATGACTAGGCAATACATGTTGCATTGCTTGCATAATCCTTCTGGTGGGTTTCCATGCAATTTGCACTTACCATATTGCATTACTAAGCCATGGTTAGAAATGAGGCTATAAAAAGATAATACTTGCACAAGGTTGAACTCAATAGATTGAAGTTGTCAAACTTCCTAACAATTTGGTCATACAGTACCCCAATATCACTACCTCCCCCCTTCTCTCTCTCTCTCTCTATCTATCTATCTTTTTTTCTTTTTATCTACATATGAATATAGATATTTATATATGTACGTACATGTACTGATTTATAAATAAATGCACAGACAGACACACACACACATATATATACACAATTCTTTTCCTCAATAGGCCCTGCTCTGTTTAACATTGTCTCAAAACTGATCAAAGAGGAAAAGGATCCCATCACCTTTAAATGGAGTCTGGACAAATTTCTTCAAGGAATACCAGAAAAGCCATCTATACCTGGATACAACTCACTTAACAAGAACTCACTAATTGAATGGACCATGATACCACAAAACGTGACTTAAAAAGGATTTAGATAATCCTATCAGGTGGTGCTATTAAAGTTACACATGGCCTGGACCAATCTTTGGTCGAAACATATTTAAGTTTATATATATATATATAT
>NC_068981.1:57107794-57108584 GCF_001194135.2 Octopus bimaculoides | reverse complement strand
ATATATATATATATATATATATATATATATATATAGTAATTATGGCAAGGGAACAACAAATTACGTAATAAACTTCATTTTTTAAGCACCAACAAAGGAATGTTACACAAGCACTCAGCTATGAGTGCATTGCATCTTATAGGAGAGACACCTGTAAGCTAACCAAGTTCCTTACATAATTTCTTGTTCTCTTGTCATTTCTCTAATTTCTTATTATGCTCTGTACTCAACTAACACGTCATTCTTAAGCATAGGTATATTGAGTTCTAACACCAGGTTATGGATATCACTATATCTAAGCAAAATCTTAAACATATATGTGTGTGTGTGTGTGTGTATATATATCTACACATATACATGCACATACAATAAATACTTATGTGTATACACATATTCATGTACATACATATATATATATATATACATATATATATATATATATATATATGGACACATAAGAGGTGCAGCAACATCAAAGGCAGGTTAACTAGCAAGTTAGTTTTTGTTTGTGGCAGATGTTCAGGTGCAATAAAGACTGCAAACAAACAGGAAACAACTTCTATCTCATTCCAGGGTGAAAAACTAGAGGTAGTCGATAGCTTCCGCTATCTGGGCGACCAAGTTAGTAGTGGGGGTGGGTGCGCTGAAAGTGTAGCTGCTAGAATAAGAATAGCCTGGGCAAAGTTTAGAGAGCTCTTACCCCTGCTGGCGACAAAGGGACTCTCACTCAGAGTAAAAGGCAGACTGTATGACGCATGCGTACGAACAACCATGCTACATGGCAGTGAAA
>NC_068981.1:57101071-57102043 GCF_001194135.2 Octopus bimaculoides | reverse complement strand
TTTTACTTCAAATTTTTATGAATTTTTACTGATATTTGATAAGATGAGATGCATTGAACCTGGTAATATTTTCTTTATATAATTTTTAAAAGCATTTTTATTAAATTCCTTCTTAAATTGAAATGTCTTAGACTTACTTCTGTGCTATTTTCACCTCCATCTTTTATATATAAAAATTTGATTTGTATACATCTCTCATCTTTTATATATATATATATATATATATATACATACATTTATATATATATATATATATACATATGTATACTTTTATTGATATACATATATGATTATTCACATACACAAATGTATATGAATAGTATATAATCATATACCTATTTCTCTCTTTCTCTCTCTCTCACTATCTATCTGTATATATATGCATACATATACATTTAAGTTTATATATAAATATATACACACCGATATGTCTGTGTCTGTATATATATATATATATATATATAATGCGTATACATATATATCAATATGCATATATATGTATATATTCATATATATATCTATGTAAATATATTTATATATATATATATTTATGCATCTATCTATTTACATATATATACACACACACATGTATATATATATATCCACATGTATATATATATATTTATATATATATATATATATATATATATATATATATATATATATATATATATATATATATATATATATATATACACACACATACATGGATCTATACTATTAGACAGGTACACATTAATACTTACACACAGATATGTATGCTTTTATATGTGTTTATATGTATGTATATACATATATGTATGTATGCATATATATATATATATATATATATATAATAGTATACATATATATGTATATATAATAGTATAGACATACATACACGTATATATATACATATAATATATATACTATATATAATATATATATATATATATATATATATATAATAGTATACATATATATGTATATATA
>NC_068981.1:57096957-57099225 GCF_001194135.2 Octopus bimaculoides | reverse complement strand
TATATATATATATATATATATATATATATATATATATATATATATATATATATATGTGTATATGTAGATAAATGTATGCATGTATTTTTTTATGTCAGTGTTTATATAAACATCTCTACAATATATATATATGTACTTGTATATATGCATATATATATATATATATATATGCATATATATATACACACACACATATATATATATCTATCTATCTATATACATACCTTGCCAAATCAGATTGGAACCTGGTGCAGCCGCCCAGCCTGCCAGTTTTCAATCAAACCGCCCAACCCATGCCAGCATGGAAAGCGGACATTAAACGACAATGATGATGATGATGATGATATACATATATACAGACATGTTTATGTACGTATATATATATATATATATATATATATACAAATATAAATAATTAAATAGATCTATACGTACACCCAATGTATGAGTTTGAGAACTCATACATTGATATAATAATTAGATATATATTTATACATATTAATAGGTCTATATATATATAGGTATATATATATATATATATATATATATATATCATTGTCATCATTATTATTTTAACATCCACTTGTGGATGCTCATATAGCTCTGATTGAATTTCTGTAGATGAATTTTAAATGGCTAAATTCCCTTCCTCTTGCCAACCTTTTTCCAAGTAAAGTAACAGTCCCTATGACCAGACATGCTTTTCCCAGCAGATCGGAAACAAGGACACTGCTTGTGCGACAGTAGCACTCCTTTACAACTCTTATGTGAAGTCAAGGCAAGGTGACAGTAAAACACGCACACCCACCCCCACACACACACATATAGGATGAGCTTCTTTCAGTTCCCATCTAGCAAAAGTCTTTAGTTGGTCCTGGGGGGCTGCAGTAGAAGACACTTACCCAAGGTGCAATGTAGTTGGGAACCAAAGTTGTCACCACATAGCCATGTTTTCAACCTGTAATCATCACCATCGTTGTCATTTTGACATCCAATTTTTCCATGCTTCCATAGGCCAGGTGTAATTTACTGAGACATTTTCTTCAGCAGGATGCTGTTCCTGTTACCAAACCTCACCTGTTTCCAATTAAGGTAATATTTCCCTTATAGTCAACAATCCTTTTCAGAATATTTAGCAGAATATTTTTCAGAATACTAGGAGTGACAACAATCTTGCAGTGTCAAAACACGGACACACAGAAACTCACTCAAACAGATACACAGGTACAATATTTAGATATGTATATTCATAAACCAGCAAGTATATTTATACACACAAATACACACACATTTATATATATATATATATATATGTATGTGTGTGTGTGTGTGTGTGTGTGTGTGTGTGTGTGTGCATGCACACGCATATGTATATATTATAATTTATATACATATCTTTGTGTGGAGGTGTTCTGATATATTAATATTCATACAAACATTCACTATATACATACATTACTAGCACACATATACAAATATTCATAGACATACATATGTAAGTGTAAAGTCTAGACTATCAATGTTTATGTATATGGATATCTGTAAAAGTTACTCTAAATCACTTAAGAGACACACATACACAATCAAATATAGATAAATTTAAATCTGCAGATATACATATATATACATGTATGCACACACACACACACACACGAATGTGCTATTAACATGTAAGTGCATATACGTACAAAAAACACATACATAGTTGAAATAGATACATTTCTATAGAACTTGTAGTTCATATAATATATATGATACCTATCAGTGGACCAATTTATATATATATATATATATATATATATATATATATATATACATATATACATATATATATAATGTATATTGATATAAATATATCCACATACATAAAAATATAAAACTTTCTTGATGTGTGTGAATGTATGTGTGTGTATATATATATATATATATTAGTCATGACTACTGATATATCTTTATGTATACACATATATGTGTGTGTTTCTATATATATATATATATATATATATGCATGTGAAATACATATGCATAAATACATGAGTACATATAATATACAGACACATAGGTATGTTTACATATATACATACACATATATGTGTATACATATACATACATGTATGTATATATATACACACATATATATGGATACATACATAAATATGTATATACATAAATATATACATATATAAACATATATACACATATATGCATACAAGTGTATTTTTATATTTACACACACATATATATATATATATATGAGTGGTTGGCGTT